>NC_052512.1:28996519-29046054 GCF_014356525.2 Nilaparvata lugens
TAGAAGAACTTTTTCATACTCGACAAAAGTTGCTCCCTCGGATAATAATTCGGGATGAGTGTTCAAACAGACAGACGCAGCCCCCGATGTTTTTAATTTACATATGAGCTTTTTATCGTTATCAGACCAATTACCAGACTGTGCTACAAATTTTAAATTTTGAATAAATTCCTCTACTTTTTGTCCACCTTCTTCACCTGAAAATGTTCTTACAAGTGATTGTAAACCTAAATCCTTACGTACTAAGGTTGTTGGTCGAACCTGTTGACTGTTTGAAGCATTAACAGTGTCTAACTCTTGCTGTAATCTAGCTTTTTCTAAGTGTTCACGTTCCGATTGTGCCCTAAGTTGTCTCAATTGCTCTTGTAAACACTCTATTTCTGATCTATCTACATTTTGAACAGGTAGATCAGGTTGTACTTCATTCATCTTGAAGAGTTGACTTGAAATCTTAAATTTTGAATGGTTTCTCTGAAAAATCTTATTTCTATTAATCTAACAATTCTATTTCCATCTAAGATCTGATTATAATAAAGTAATCAAAATTCACTTTCTCAATTGAATCAAATTTTCTATTATTTTCTCGTTTCTAACAGTGAATTTTTGTCCCATGACTCCGAACTGGTTCGATAGACATTTTTGTAGTCTATCCCACCGCACGCCACCAGTTTTGTAACCGCCCTTGATGGGGGTTGAAGATATCTTATTACTACTACAAGGGAGTCATGGGAACTGGATAGACAACAACATTGTATTACCTAAAGAATTTCTCATTTATTAGGATATGTCAATTACTTGAAATTTAAATAATGAAATATGCAGTACATTTTATCCAAGTATTATTCCTACAAAAACTACCTTCCAATAAGATTCTACTAACTAGAAATTTACTACAACAATAATTTTATTAAATAGGGTCTCGGCCGGGTGAAAATGTTTTATAAGGAGCTAGAAATTTTGGCACTTACCCACAGCTATCACTCCCACCGTAATCCCAAACCACAGGACACTCACGTATATCATAATGCCGGAAAAATAACTTAACTTTTTGCAATACGGTTTGGATTTTGATCCGCTCGATACCTCGGTTGTTTTACGACTGGAAGCTTTCCGTCCGGAAAACTTCCCCCTCTCCACGACAGTGTGCCAGAAGGCCTAACTGCTGCTAGTGGGAGAGTCGGTTCTCACGAGATTCGGCAAGCGGGTACTTGCCAGGTCTGCAGTATTCCTCTGTGAAAATATCTACAGGCTACCAAACATCCGCCTTGTCCTTGCCTCGTGGAACCGCCTCATCCGTGAGAACTAGCAAATATCCCTGAATTTGCTGGTTCCCAGAGTCGTTTGGGAACAGAAGAATTTAAGTTATAGTTGGCCAAACGAAAATGGGTCCTTCAAGGTCGAAGCTTGCTCTTGACACCACCACCCGTCTCTACCAACACTGTTGCCACTTTGTACTAAGGGTGGCTAGTAAGAGAGAAAGTGAATGTGTGTGTGAGAGAGGGTGTGATAGTGAAGTATTGTTATTGTGGGGAGTATTGTTTGCCTTCTCTGGATTGTTGACTATGACGAGGACAATATAGTTCACAGTTTTACAAATGAATTGTACATAATGCTTTTATACTATATATTTATAATACATATAACTTTCAACAGCTTTGCTGGTGTTTGAAAAATAATAGAAGCATGAAAAGGAGTTGAAATGTGAATAGGCCGAGTCATAAGGATATCAATGAGTTTTTCTGAGAAATATAATAATCACCTCCTCACGCATAAATGAACAATTCTGGAAAACACTATGAATACCTTCAACCTTTCAACACCATACTGGCTATACTGGCGAGAGGAACTCATTCTGTCATTTGCAGTTCTGTAAGCAACTTCGCTCCGTAACTGATTTATATTGACTGTGGAATATAGCAGAGTAGTGAGATATAAATTTTATTAATGTTTGTATATATTAAGTTATGTTCTAAATTCAGTATAAAGTGGTATAAAGTGAATTCATGCAAACTGAAAAATGCAGAGTGAAGTGGGCACTACAAGAATATTGGCTAAAATAAATAAAATTACATCACTCCACTTCCAATTGATTATTATAAAAGTCTTCAAGTAACCTTTATGAAATAATAGCTCAGTTTATAAATAGTTGCATTTATAAAGAAAAATCTAATCATCATTATAAAATTGGATTTATTGATGTCATGACTCAAGAAAGAGTTATACATTATACATAACAATATTATTTCCTCCATTTCATGATGTTGAAGAATATAGCGGCTGATGGGAGGAGATAACGGGGGATGTTATTGTTCTAACTTCAAAGAATGACACAATAGAACTTTTGAACCTGACGTGCTCAAAAGAATTTGTGACAGGTAGTGACGGAAAAGAGGAAGAGGGAAGGTATGAGAAGGAAAGAGCGATGTTCAGGGTGTAGAAATATAGTCAATGTATATAGACTGGTCGAGTGAGGGGTGGACAAGAGTGGCAACATTGCAGTGGCCTTGAAGGACCCATTTTCGCTTGGCCGACTATAGCAGAATCTTATTGTCGCTGCAATAATACTACTTACTCACTAAATTATATTTTCCCACTAAAGTCCAACTACGGAAAGTATTATTCTAATATCAGAGTCTTTTCTCCTGAAAAATCTTAAATCTAAAACACATAAAAAATCAATCAATAAAATAAGAAATCAAATTCTATCCATGTCACAATACATTATAAAATTCAAATTTTGAGGTTAAATTATTACCGTTTGATATCCATATGAATACAAATAATAAAAAACAAAAGAATACTACAATAAATATTCTCTGTTGTCTATGTTATTTTAATAAATATTTTTCAGTCTACTTTGAGCAATTTTCTCGGTAATTTGAGCAAAAGTCTAAATTTCTGAATCCTGTTTCAATAGTTTCTAACAAACTTAGGTACGATTCTTTCCACTGGGTCGCGCGCTTGTCGGTTCAGCCATCTTGCAGCCATCCCAATCAGCTGTTGGCGTGTATTTTGAATGCAAATTTTTTGCTCTATCATAATCAATGGTAACTGTAGAAAAAATTAAATGTAAAATATGTGCTCAAAGTTCCTCTGCTGCACTCAAGAAGCCATTCCGCGCTCGCCTACAGCTTGGGCATAAACGTTTCTTTCGGTGCAGCAAACTGTCACTTTGCGCACTAGTTGCACAAGTAACTATTTCCCACAGTTACCTTGAAAAGTGACCATTCCTGCACTGATTACAGAACGCAAAGAATCACTTCTCCGATCTAGTGCGCAAAGTATTACTTTGCGTACTCTTAATACTTTGCATATTATCTTGCAGCTGTTGACATTTTCAGCGTGTATATTGAATGGAAATTTGTTCTATCTATATATATTTTTTGATTCTCAAATAAATAAGAATGAGAACTCATTGAATTATACATTTTGAATATTATTAATCACCCATTATTTCAAATAATATTTTTTTCATTCATAGATTGATTGGTGAGAAATTATTTAGGAAGTAAGATTTACTCAGAATTATTCAAATCTTCAAATTAATTGGATCAATTCAATTTTCACTTTGAATAGATTATCGATTATTAATTTTCAATTGGATTATCAAGTTTAAAATAAATTAAAGTTGTTATTAATAACAAAATTATACAGACAAACATTTGATGGACTTCAGCCATCATTTTACCCATAATCAACCACTTTTCATATTCAATGGTAACTGTAGGAAAAATTGATGTGAAATACGTGAGCAAAGTTCCTCTGCTGCACTCAACAAACCAGTCCGCCCTTGCCTACGGCTCGTGCATAAACGTTTCTTTCGGTGCTGCAAACTGTCACTTTGCGCACTAGTTGCAAAGTCATTCTTTGCGTTCTGTAATCAGTGCAGGAATGGTCACTTTTCAAGGTAACTGTGGGAAATAGTTATTTGTGCAACTAGTGCGCAAAGTGACAGTTTGCTGCACCAAAAGAAACGTCTACGCACGAGCCGTAGGCGAGGGCGGAGTGGTTTCTTGAGTGCAGCAGAGGAACTTTGCTCACGTATTTCACATCAAATTTTTCCTACAGTTACCATTGAATATGAAAAGTGGTTGATTATGGGTAAAATGATGGCTGAAGTCCATCAAATGTTTGTCTGTATAATTTTGTTATTAATAACAACTTCTATTTATTTTAAACTTTATAATCAAATTGGAAATTATTAATCCATAATTCATTCAAATTACAAATTAAATTAATCCAATTAATTTAAAAATTTGAATAATTACAAGTAAATCTTAATTTCTAAATAATTTTTCAACCAATCAATTTATGAATGAAAAAAATTTTATTTGAAATAATGAATAATATTAAAAATGTATAATTTTATGAGTTCTCATTTTTATTTATTTGTAAATCAGAAAAAAATATAGATAGAACAAATTCACATTCAAAATACACGCCAACAATATCAGCAGCTGATTGGGATGGCTGCAAGATAATACGCAAAGTATTAAGAGTTCGCAAAGTAATACTTTGCGCACTAGAGCGGAAAAGTGATTCTCTGCGGCCTGCAATCAGTGCAGAAATGGTCACTTTCCAAGGTACCTTTGGGAAAATTATATTTTCCAATAATTTCATAGTTGAGATGAAATATTCTGTTAATTAATTATCAATTCTACATTGTTAGAAGACGTTCTGGCAACAGAGCAAAGTGAGAAAGAAATAACGCTATCCGCTTTGTTGGATGATAGACAAGTATAGCAATACCATTGCTAACCAAACACTGCCATTATTATTATTGAACAAAAATCCAAATTAAATGCTGTAATTCGCCCCGAAAACTTCTGCTATTGCGAATATTGAGAACAGGGTAAACAGCTAGATGGAAATTCGATGAGCGCTACTATTCAAAAATTATTTGAACTGCCATTATAACGTGGACCTCAGTATAGTGTTGAAGTGATAATTTGTCACATTTAGTGACAGACATAGGCCTACACTCCAAAAGACATCATACCAGTGAGATATTACAGCGAGTTCCACTAAGGAGGAGACTCATCCCTTGGATCTCCTTCACTGAATAAGTTGCCCAATGCTATAATAGACTGTTTGAAACGCACTTTTTTGCTGAGGGTGATGCCCACATGAGCTCTAGACTCGTGCGTGGGTGATGAGGCTGATGATAATGAGATATGGATGGAACTACAGTTTTAGTTGGTTTCCGAACAACCGATAGAAGCGATAGAAACTCATGAATCATATTCAGAGGAGTTGGCTCAAGCGGTCACCGTTCCAAAGGGATCACGAGGCGCATGGTTCTCAACTTAAACAAGCGGTTTTTATTTGTATAAATCAATATTGTTAAGAGACGGAATGAAGAGGAGAGATACTCAAGATATTGGGCCATATGAATAAAGTTGGGCATCTGCTTATACTTCTAAAATATGGAGCATTTGCTTCATTTTCTATGAATAAACGTGAGCAAAACCTTTTGCTCATGCTCATCAAAAAAATAGTTTGATCATTTGCTCAAAAGTAAAAGCTTTTGCTCAAAAATGTATGAATAAACTGGAGCGTTTGCTCAACTTTTGAAGCAAATGCTTCAAAAAAGGTGAGTCTAGTCTAGAGCAGTTTATCACCTTTAGCGCTTCCGTGAGCTATAAAAACAAACTAAGGCTACAAAAGCGAATCAGCTGATGAAAAATCTCTAAAATACGTGAGCATTTGCTCCAGAGTTCAGGAGCATAAGGTAAGAGTAAAAGGTAAAGCTTATTCATATAAAAATGAGCAAATGCTTTTGCTTCTACCATTTGCTCATGAGCAAAACCTTATGCTCCATGCTTTTGCTCATGAGCATTTGCTCTTCTTTTATTCATATGTGCCAATGTCTTTAAGATTCTCTTGGGATTTCTTCGTCCTCTTGTCTTGATTTTTCTTGAACACGTCAATAACGTACATTGAAATCTTACCAATCATAACTGAATCTATTCCATAAAAATGGAAGCTGGATGTTTGTTTATGTTTGTTTTGCCAGATAGCGGAAGCTGCTGTGGAGTGTACTATACTATAGTGAGGTCCACGTTATAATTGCAGTGTTTGATTAGCAATGGTATTGCTATCCTTGTCTATCATTCAACAAAGCGGATAGCGCTATCTCTTTCTCGCTATGCTCGGTCGTCAGATAGTCTTTTAAAATATTCATCTTTTGATTATAAAAATTCATTGTAAATCTATAATTTTTTGCTCGATAAAATATAATTGATTGTTTTAAACGAGAATGAACAGTTAATATTACATCAATAAACCTGTACGAAGTGAGGTCTAATATTCAAGTCGATGGTTTGGCATACCTCTTAATGTTTGGATGTTAAAATGTTTATATGTTTATATGTTGCGCATTTACGACGAAACGCGGTAATAGATTTTCATGAGATTTGACAGGTTTTTGGAAATTTTGCATTCCAAGGATAATATAAAAGGAAGGAGGAGCCTCCTTCATACGCCAATATTGGAGTTAAAATCAGACTATAGAATTATTCATCATAAATAGCTGACAAGTGATTACACAGATGTGTGGAGAAGCCAGTCTATTGCTGTATTTCCATAAGGTCTATAGTTTCAATCAGGTTCTTGTGGATGAGAATACTGCGTGAGGTCTACTGTTCACAGATCTACTGTTCACACTCTAAAATTATGTATCACACTCTAAATTATGTATCTACTGTTCACAGGTCTACTGTTTACAATCCAAAATTGTGTATCACACAATGGGTGTTTACGTTCAAAATATTCGAATTACAACCTCTCATATCTTTGAAAACTAAAACTTCAATAAGCCGCCATTTGGATACAAGCATCATAGAACATCTTTGTCGATGCCATCTTTCTTGTTCCAAAAATACCTTTAAAATGATATACCACACAATGGGTGTTTACATTTAAAATATTCAAGCTACAACCCCTAAGTCACCCTCTTATGAGAGGTTGAAAATCAGTTGTATGTCAAAAGGTATTCGAGTATTTGACCAATAACTTATCCTGAAAGTTACAGTATTATATCTACAACAGTCTCAAATTCATTGAAGGGTTCCCATACATTACTCACTCTGTATAATGAATTCTACAATATATGGAGATAGTATATTTCGCACCTAAAACAGAAAATGAGATTTTTCCGGCTCGAAATCGGTTTTCAAGTCCGAGGCCGTAGGCCGAGGACTAGAAAAGATTGATAGTCGGAAAAACATTTTTGCCCGTGGTGCGAACGCTATTTTTCGCCACACACAAAAATAAACAATATATAAATGAGAATAGTTGTTTACTAGATAGTTGTTAAAGCAGAAGTGGTAGATGATAGCTCTAGCAGATCTGAGGTAATCTGAATATCAGGAAATTGTCCAAGTATTTTTTTTTTTATTCTGATTTGTCTAAATAACCTGAAAGATTATGTTCAATTATGTGGGAGGCTGAGTCTATACTTTTTCATTCTTTCAAATGACAATAAGATGATATTATTATAAATGTTTTAATCATTGAATAATGAAAAGTTTTTTGATCAGCTGTTTTTTGATCACCTTTCTTAGTTCCATGTTAGCGGCTGGGCCGGAAAGAAACCTGTTCTGACGTCAGACGAGAGTCGTATGCAAACAATGACTTTCAGATCTACGTAGGGACTGCAAAACAGCTGCTTTCTGTGCAGTGTGGCGAAAATTATTAATCAGAATGAAGGTTGAACGCTATTTTATTCCGATAATTCTATATTATAATATATTATTTTACTACTAAAATCGGTGGAGTGGTAATAAATGGTCCATTCCTGTCATTTAGAAAGTATGGCCTGCTGTGAAACCTCGGTAGTTATAAGTTAGTTTTGGTGTTGGTTTGTTGTCTCATAGGAAAGTTCACAGTTGATCAAACCCAGAAATAGACAAATGGGACAGATGATATTCTACCTACCTGTTTGTCCGATTTAGTTGGGATGAATAATTTTCGAAAGGTCAATGAGTGGGTCGGATAAATTAGTAAGTTGAGTCGTATTAAATGAGTCAAGTGAGTAAATTAGAGAAACGAGAGTGTGTGAGAAAGTGTGACGGAGAGAGAGAGAGAGAGAGAGAGAGAAGAGAGAGAGAGAGAGAGAGAGAGAGAGATTGGTTAACAATAGTTGTTCTTAACTTGAGAGCCCACCAATTTGCTGCACTCCCGAATTGCATTGAAACTACATTAAGCTCCTCTGTTGCTTCCCCACACTGCGCTAGTGGAGCACGGATTCAAATTTAGCACTTTTGGGATAAATTCGTGGAGTTTCAACCAACAGCTCTCGACCACTCTCCCTACCATTGCAGAAATTGGCTCTATACTGAGTTGGTCAACGTTATAATGACAGTGGAGAAAGATAGGAGAACAACGTTGCCGATCCTCTGTCTTCCATTAATACAGGTTCATTGATATAATATCAACTTTTCATTCCCGTCTAAAATAATCAATTATATTTTTCATAATTAATATGAAATATTTTGTTAATTGATTATCAATTCTACTTGGTTCAAATACGATATAGCAACAGAGCAAAGCAAGAAAGAGATAGCGCTATCCGCTTTGTTGAATGATAGACAAGGATAGCAATATCATTGCTAATGGAACACTGCCATTATAACGTGGACCTCACTTTAGCAACAGCACAGTAAATCCCCAGAACACTTCCATAACCCACCAACCCATTCCAATACAACAACAAACTTCGGGATATAGACATTATTCAAATTGACATCAGAATTACCCAGAGTGCACAAGCTCTCCAGTAGTGGTTTGTTTTGAAGGGGTTTGGAACACCCCTAAAACGTGTAACAAGCAAATGCTGGTACTCTATGAGAGCTAGCTGTAACGTGTAACGTGCTTATGATGATGTTCAGCCCTATATTCTTTATTAAGTGGTTTTTTGTTCGTCAAAACTGGAACAGATTCAGTCAAAACTGAGATTTTTCATTTATCCAAATGCCAATAAACCAATGATTATTATTAAACGAAAATCGGAATTGAATGATGTAAATCACCCCGAAGACTTCTGCTACTGCAAATATTGACAACAGGGTGAACAGCCAGATGGAAATTCGATGAAATTCACTATCTAAAAATTAATATCGGGGACCGACTCTGAAGTACAAGAGCATAAAAAAATGTTTACGAAAAAAGAAATTATAATAACATTCATAGTTCATACAGAAATGCTCTATCTAATCACATAAATTGAGATGAATTCCCAGAGGAATACAAAAATTTTCCTCACAAAGGCCCAGTTGCACAAAAGCCGGTTGGATTTTAATCATGATTAACTTCACGTGAACCAAATCAGAGAACACCAATATTCAAAAAGATGGATCAACTGGAATCAATCAGGATTGAAAATAACCCGGCTTTTTTGCAACCGGCACTAATTACCGGTTTGCTAAATACAGAAGATCAACAGCTGGGTCATGATTTTGACACAGTCCCACACAGATGAACTTGCTTACTCACTTCTATCATCAACAGTATGACGAAATAATTATTTATTTATTTATTTATTTATTATTTATTTATTTATTATTTATTTATTTATTTATTTATTTATTTTTTATTTATTTATTTATTTATTTATTTATTTATTTATTTATTTATTATTTATTTATTTATTTATTTATTATTTATTTATTTATTATTTATTTATTTATTTATTTATTTATTATTTATTTATTTATTTATTTATTATTTATTTATTATTTATTTATTTATTTATTTATTTATTTATTATTTATTTATTTATTTATTTATTTATTTATTTATTTATTTATTTTTTATTTATTTATTTATTTATTTATCTACTTTCAGCCTATTTCATTTTATTAATCAATTATTTGATCTTATCTACCTATATAATTAATTTACTTTATCAATTTTCTGTTTTTTTCTCTTGAATATTCATTCTGATTAAAATTTTACAATATTTCCATTAATAAATTAATCCTTACTTTAAATAATGAAATTAACGTTTTGGTAGAGAGTTAGTGGGAAGGATACTTCGAATATTCTTTCTGAAGAATAGACATTGATATGTCCAAAGCTCCGCCAATTTATGTAGATGCATAACAATATTATCTATTTTATCTAAAATTATTACAAATTGCTTTTTTTTCATATCATATACAGCTCAATAATTATTTTCTTAGTTTATATTTTGTGAATTCATCTATAATTTTGCTGTATTGTGAGCTATTGTATATGAGTGTATAAGCCAGTATATATTGTGATCTACATAAATAAAGTACTCAATCAATCAATCAATCAATCTTTCTCTCTCTCTTTCTCAATCACTTTCTCTCCCTCTTTCTCTCTCTCTCTTTCTCTCTTTCTCTCTCTCTCTCACTCTCTCTCTCACTCTATTCGTTCCCAAAGCTAAAGTTTAGAGTAACTGTAGGAACACCTGAGCCCATTGGGTTGACCCTAATAAATAAATGTGTAACCCACACTGTTTTCCAATATCATAATTGCTCTCTCATAGTCTGGGACTAGATTTATTAATAGGAACGGCTTGGAATTTTCACAATATAATTGAAATATATTGAAAAACCAGTTTAGGTTGCTACACCATCATTGATTTTCATTGAACTGAACACTAACTCGCTAACGCTCGTTCAATTTATTTTGTTATCAATTACAAAACTACACAGACAAACATTTGATGAATTTCAGGACATTTTTCTCTCAATTGCTCATTCTCTTATTCAATGGTAACTGTGGGAAAAATTGTCTGTGTTCCTTTGCTGCACTCAAGAAAACATTCCACACTCACCTACGGCTCGTGTGTAAACGTTCATCTGGTGCAGCTAGGTGTCACTTTGGGAACTATAGTGAGGTCCACGTTATAATGGCAGTGAACGAAATATTTTCCAATAATTAAATTATTGGAAAATATAATTCCACACTTAATAAATCAATATGGGGGAAACGAGCTACGCTTAAATAAAAAATAAATAAATTTCCATCCTTTAAAAATTGTTTTTTCTCAAAAAAATTATTTTCCCCCTTTGAAATTGTTTTTTCTCAAAAAATCGAATCTATATCTCTCAGTAATTGGGCCATAACGGGTATTATAGTTTTCAGTCTGATTTCTTGATTCTACAATATCGAAGACCGAGCTTCGCTCGTTATTTTTATTTATTGATAAACAGAACACAATTCTCTGAAATGATCGTGTTCATATTTCACAGCTGGCTATACGTCATCTTATGAATTTCGGGGATGCGATATTTTTATTTTTCACGTACTCACTTTTTTACTATCTACAGCTGTTTCAGCCAAGGATGAATTATTATCCTTCTAATGTCGTTCAGCGAGTTTTCCCAAGGATGAGACCTAGTGAAATCGAATCTTCATATCATAAACCTATGTTCCAAATCTCGTGAAGATAGTTAGAGCCGTTTTCGAGATCCGTTAAACATAAATAACCAGATATAAAAATAGCCAGATATGAAAATAACCAGATATAAGAATAACCAAATATATAAATACAGAAATTGCTCGCTTAATATAATAGGATAATTGATTATATTAATAAACAGTTGATATTACATCAACAAACCTGTATTATCTACCCTGTATAAAAGCCATTGACAAAACAGAGGATCGGCAACGTTGTTCTGCTATCTTTCCCCACTGATAATAAAACGTGGACCTCATTATAGATCTCCTCTTCACAAGAGATTCTCTCCTCCATTATTTTTACAAAGTAGATTTTTGAATTTTGATGCTTATAATGCAGTGTCACTCTGTCACCTCTGAAGCATCAATCGACATTTCCTTTCAGGTTATGTTCTTATTGCTTATTGAACCTTGTTACATTCATAGAGTCTGTGATTAGTTTTGCAAAAGTTTTCCATTTTATTACGAAGATGAAAATTGCTTCACAAAAGTACTGATCAAATTGCTTTTCAAGTACTATGTTCAAGTACTGATCAGCGTTTTTTCTGATTTGAAAAGTTTTCAAATCAGCATCCAATCAGCAGAAGATGAAATAGAAGGAGGATGATGAGTAAGTGGTAGTGAAGGGGGAAGGAGATGAGGATGAGGAGGGGGTGGGGATGAGTATGAGGAGGAGGAGGAGGAGGAAGAGGAGGAGGAGAAGGAGAAGAAGAGGAAAAAGAAGAAGAAGAAGAAGAAGAATAAGAAGATGATGATGAAGAAGAAGAAGAAGGAGATTGATTGATTAATTGATTGAGTACTTTATTTATGTAGATTACAATATATACTGGCTTATACACTTATATACAATAGCTTACAATACAGCAAAATTATAGATGAATTTACATAATATAGACTAAGAAAATAATTAATGAACTGTATATGATATGAAAAAGCAATTTGTAATATAATAACTATAGATAATAATTATATTGTCCATTCTTCGGAAAGAATATTAAAAATATCCTCCCCACTAACTCTCTACCAAAACGTTAATTTCATTATTTAAAGTAAGGATTAATTTATTAATGGAAATATTGTAAAATTTTAATCAGAATGAATATTCAAGAGAAAAAAACAGAAAATTGATAAAGTAAATTAATTATATAGGTAGATAAGATCAAATAATTGATTAATAAAATGAAATAGGCTGAAAGTAGATCAGGGTTATCAACTTTCAGTAATATACAGCAGTATGCAGTGGATAATTGAAATGACATGAGTTATGTGAAGCATCTATCCTCCTACCTTCAGAGACAAATTTGAAATCATCTTTAAAATAGTTCGGATTACCGTATTTCAAGATATCTCTAACAAGCTTGACTATTCGAAAAAGCCTTTGATCGGGAAGCTTTAATGTTGAACTAGCAATGTGGGCTGGGGTGATATGATCATGGCGTTGGAGAGAGTAGACGAAACGTAGACAATAATTTTGGCAACGCTGTAGTTTATCATTCAGAGTGACTTGCATATCGTTAAGAACAGAATTACAATACATTAAATGTGGGAAGATGAGAGATTGGACCAATAATAATTTAATGTTTCTAGGGAGGATATCGTGCATTTTCTTCAATGGATGTATGGCTGAGAATAACTTTTTACAAGTTTTGTTCGCTTGTTCTGACCAGTCAAGAGTATTATTCATAATAATGCCTAAATTTTTAACTGAGCTACAGTAAGGATTGTCATTACCGTCTACACTAATTTTGTGAATCGATTGAAGGTCAATATTGTTTATAAGACGAGAATATCCAATTATAATGGCTTGTGTTTTGATGGGATTAAGCTTAAGGCCATTTTTCTTTGTCCATTCCACTATCGAAGGAGAAGGAGGTTGCGGAGGAGTAGGAGGAGGAGGAGAAGGAAAAGAAGAAGAAGGAGTAGAAGAAGTGAGAGGAGCAGGAGGAGGAGTATAAGAAGAAGAAGAAAAATGATAAGTAGGTGGATGAAGAGGAGGAGGACGAGGAGGAGGAGGAGAAGAAAAAGAAGAAGAAGAAGAAGAAGAAGAAGAAGAAGAAGAAGAAGAAGAAGGAGAAGAAGGAGAAGGAAGAGGAGGAGTAGAAGGAAAATAAGAAGAATCTATTATCAGAGAAAAACAAATCAGTGGCGATTGCTCGAATTACATTTGCACATTGTCAGCTTCTCGATTTGATGAAGCACTACAAGATGCCTGCTGATAGAGAGAGCCCATATAATAGTGAGGTCCACGTTCTAATGGCAGTGGAGAAATATAGGAGAATAGCGTTGCTGATTCCTTGCCTCGTCAATGCCAGAAGATATCTGGTACCTGAATATCTGATGTAATATTGAGGCCGGTTTCCGAGCTCGGTATTTAGACTTTAAGCTGGAGTCAGAGAATCGGCTTTCCGAGACGGGGCGAGTCGCAGTCCACGTTCAAACTAAATTTCGAAAAACCAGAAAATTGAGAACAAAATAAAATAAAGGGAGAATAGTGGAAATTTGAAGTTTTTTTGAATTATCTAGGAATGTTTAATTTCGTCAAGGAAAAACGTTTTTAATTGACCGAGCAAAGTGAGGTCTAAGATTCAAGTCGACGGTTTGCATTTCTCTTGATGTTTAAATGTTTGAATGTTCAAATGTTTATATGTTGCGCATTTACGGTGAAACGAGATAATAGATTTCCATGAAATTTGACAGGTATGTTCCTTTTTTAATTAAGCTTCGACGTATATACAAGGTTTTTGGGAATTTTGCATTTCAAGGATAATATAAAAGATAAGGAGCCTCCTTCATACGCCAATATTAGAGTAAAAATCAAACTATAGAATATTATTCATCATAAATCAGCTGTCGAGTTGACTAAATTGCATGTCATGACGCATGCAATTCAATATCTCAATGTAACTTGGTAAAAAATTAGCAGCTGTGTAGACTATAAATTACATGACTCATTGAATGCAATTTTTATGCACTATTAAATAGGATGCAAAGAACTTATAACAGCTCGTCTGGGCGCCTAGATGTCTTCTGGTTTCCTCGCGCTAAATTCCGGAAAGCATTACATGATAATTAAATATTGTGTAAGCATGATCTGATCAAATAAATAGTCAGTGTATCCGTGTGGATGTGCTTATGGTTTGGGACGTCATTATAACCGCTTGAGGTCTACTGTTCACAGAACTACTAGTTACAGTAATGAGAAAATAAAGATTATCATTAAAACTGCCACTATGCCCCGTTTCGGAAAGTCAATTTTCTGACTCCGGCTGTTCAAAGTCTGGAACTTATATGATTCCCGAGCTCGGAAACCGGCACTTAATGATACATTTTTCTACTTTCCTTGCTCTATCATAGGTAAGGAAGGTATTGCTTTCCGAAAAAATGTGTGTGTGTGTGTGTGTGTGTGTGTGTGTGTGTGTGTGTGTGTGTGTGTGTTGTGTGTGTGTGTGTGTGTGTGTGTGTGTGTGTGTGTGTGTGTGTGTGTGTGTATGTGTGTGTGTGTGTGTGTGTTTGTGGGGCTGTGTACACAATATCTCATCTCCCAATCAACGGAATGACTTGAAATTTGTAACTTAAGGTCTTTACAATATAAGGATCCTACACGAACAATTTCGATCAAATACGATTCAAGATGGCGGCTAAAATGGCGAAAATATTGTCAAAAACAGGGTTTTTTGCGATTTTCTCAAAAACTGCTCGAACGATTTTGATCAAATCTATACCTAAAATAGACATATCTGTAAAAATTCCATTCATGCAAAGTTTGATTTTAGATTCTCAATTATCAGGCTTCAGATACAATTTAGACAAAAAATTACAAGTGGAAAAGATTGAGCATGGAAATCTCTACAATTAATGTTCTGTTACATTTTCACCTAAAATTGGAAATAAGCTCGAAGTTCGAGGAAATTAGATTATTCAATTGCAAACTGTTTGCAACTGTTGATCCTATTAAATCATTCACTATGAAGAGATAGCTGACTTCGTGTGTCTGCAGCGTTATTGTCCTGTTTCCAGCTGCCTCAGATCTTAGAATAGTAAACTTGAGATGCAAGTGTACACTAGCGTCAGTTGATCAATTTTCATAACGGCAAGGAAAGTTGTGTGAGTGCGCCACACCAGATTTTTATAATAATTGCTATTGAATATTTTGTTGATTGATTATTTTTCTTCATTGTTATCAGAGAAAAACACACCACAAATGATTGTTCATATTACATTGGCACCTTCAGACGTTGCGGAACTAGAAAAGAGTAGTGCTATCTGTTTTGTTGAATGATAGACAAGGATAGTCTATCAAGGATAGGACCTCACTATAAAAGTTAATTGACCTGATTCCAGAATAACAACCATCCTGTTCGCATCCAGTCTATTGTGAGGTCCACGTTATAATGGCAGTGTTTGATTGGCAATGGTATTGCTATCCTTGTCTATCATTCAACAAAGCGGATAGCGCTGTCTCTTTCTCGCTTTGCTCTGTTGCCTGATCGTCTTTCACAATTTAGAATTAACAATTAACAAAATATTTCATCTTAATCATTAAAATTCAATTTGAAATTATTGAATAATATGATTTCTTGCTTAATTGAATATAATTAACTTTTTGTAAACGGGAATGAACCGGTAATATTACATCAATAGACCTGTATCAGCTACCGTCTATATAGATGCATTGAAAGAGAGGTTCGGCAACGTTGTACTGCAATCTTTCTCCACTGCCATTATAACGTGGACCTCACTATAGTCGGCCAGTTTGTATGAAAAGAAATTGAAAAGGTATGATTGAAAAAGTACGCATCATTATTGAATTGCAGTAGAATAAAACAAAAACAAACTCAACAGAAATTGCGCTCCCACTTTTTATTCCATTTTTCATAAAAAAATAGTTCCTTTTTTTCCTTCTCAAAACCACTCCGCGTTCTTTTTTACATATTTCCTATCTTTGTAACTGTCGTTCAGGTTATACATTATTTGTCTTCTTTTACTTCTAGTCTCTTCTTCTTCTTCTTCTTTTTCTTGTTCTTCTTCTTCTTCTTCTTTTTCTTCTTCTTCTTTTTCTTCTTCTTCTTCTTCTTCTTCTTCTTCTTCTTTTTCTTCTTCTTCTTCTTCTTCTTCTTCTTCTTCTTCTTCTTCTTCTTCTTCTTCTTCTTCTTCTTCTTCTTCTTTTCTTCTTCTTCTTCTTCTCTTCTTCTTCTTCTTCTTCTTCTTCTTCTTCTTCTTCTTCTTCTTCTTCTTCTCTTCTTCTTCTTCTTCTTCTTCTTCTCTTCTTCTTCTTCTTCTTTTCTTCTTCTTCTTCTACTTCTTCCTCTTCTTCTCCTTCTTCTCCTTCTTCTCTCTTCTAACCTCTCTTCTCTCTCTCATATCTCAATCAATTATTCCCTCTCACTCTCTCCGATTGGCTGGTTGCCAACATCTTCTGTCCGTTTGGATGAAGAAATTATGACCTACATTTCTCTTTTCTCCATTTTTTCCATTACTGTACTGTCCGCCATCTTACCTTCGACTTCCTCACTCACACCCTTTCTCACTCTCTCTCTCTCTCTCTTTTGGTAGAGAGTTAGTGGGGAGGATATTTTTAATATAATTCTTTCCGAAGAATGGACAATGATATGTCCAAAGCTCCGCCAATTTATGTAGATGCATAACAATATTATTATCTATAGCTATTACCAATTGCTTTTTTAATATCATATGCAGTTCAATAATTATTTTCTTAGTCTATATTATCACTTTCCTTGCCCTATTACCATAGGAAAGGAGAGTATTGCTTCCCGAAAAAATTAAGCTACCCCAATTTATAAATTTCTACTATTAAATTTTGTAAAACTTTAAAGTGAAAAAACACTCACATTCTTTGATGTGGCGACGTCCGTTTGGTGCTGGTTTCGCACATTTTCAAGCCAAACATGAACTATGTTCATGTGTTTAAGGTTCTGAGGCTGAAATTTTGAATTTTCGCCACATCAAAGAATGTGAGTGGGCCACACCAGATTTTTTAACCCTCCATCAGGCGCACCTATGGCCGAACTGAAATCGGGCGCACCCGGCCTGAGAGGCCCCCTTCATATTCTAACCACCACTTCACACTAGATCAATTATAATTCAAAATACTAATAGGGTGATGATTGGTAGGATCTATACTAAGTAATTATACCAAACATATTACAAAAAATGATTTTTTGAACACTACTAGTATGGTTAAATTTTAAAAGGGAAGTTGTGTGAGTGGGCCACACCAGATTTTTTAAACGAGAATGAACAGTTAATATTACATCAATAAACCTGTATTAGCAACCGTCTATAGAAGGCATTGACAAGACAGGGGATCGGCAACGTTCTCCCATCTTCCTTCACTGCCATATTGACGTGGACCTCACTAAAGATTGTAAATGACTGTGATCAATGAAAATGCTATTTTATCTCCAATTGTTTTGATTAACCCTTGCTTTCAGTGATAAGCGATAGAAAGTGTATTTGTTTGATAGACGGGGCGGAGCTCTATCTAACCATATAATGATCGTCTGAATCCTTTAATAAGCAGTCTGGTTCAAGACGGGGTGGGGGGTAGTTGGAGTTGTCTGTTGTAGAAGAGGGGCGTGGTTAGGTAAGTAATTTCCATTCTTAATAAGTCAATACGATTTGACTCAATGTAACACAAATGCCTCGGTCGCTCAGTGAGGTTGGTGTTGAGAGAGGGGTGGGGGCGAAAATACCTCCCACCCCTCCCACCACACAATATCGACTTCCTTGCTTACCCTCATTACACCACCCACCCCTCCCCCCTACAAAACTTTATTCAGGACTGCTCATCCCAAGTCAATACTCAGAGGCTGGAGGAATTCTCTTGAGATGAAATAATTTCCGGCCTCTCATTTCTTACTTCTTCTTCTTCCTCTTCCACCTCTTCTTCGCACACTTCTTCTTCTCCTTTTTCTTCTTCGTCTTCTTCTCCTTCTTCTACCTCTTCTCCTACTTCTTCTTCTTCTTCTTCTTCTCCTTCTTCTTCTACCTCTTCTCCTACCTCTTCTCCTACCTCTTCTTCTTCTTCTTCTTCTTCTTCTTCTTCTCTTCTTCTTCTCTTCTTCTTCTTCTTCTTCTTCTTCTTCTTCTCCTTCTTCTACCTTTTCTTCTACCTCTACTTCTTCTTTTTCTTCCTCTTCTTCTACTTCTTCTACCTCTTCTCCTACTTATTCTACTTCTTCTGCTTCTTCTACCTCTTCTTCTACCTCTTCTTCTTCTTCATCTCTTCTTCTTCTTCTTCTTCTTCTTCTTCTTCTTCTTCTTCTTTTTCTTCTTCTTGTGTACTCCAGACTTCTGTCTCTCATTCTTCCACAATCCTCCTATCTGATTGAGGACCGGTTACCGTGCTATAGTGAGGTCCACGTCATAATGACAGTATTTGATCAACTTTGGTTTTGCTATCCTTGTCTATCATTCGACAAGCCGGTGCTACTATCCTTTTCTAGGTCCACAACAATGCCAATTATGTTTTTGAGAGTGTAGAAATATAATATTAATTAATGCAGAGAATCGGCATCGCTATTCTCCCATCTTTATCCACTGCCATTATAACGTGAACCTCACTATAGGGATTTGGCTAAGTAAGAAAATTGGCTTTCCGAAACGGGGCGTAGTCATAGTCATTGTAAGGGTCACGTTTGAATTAAATTTCAAAAAACTAGAAAATTGAACACAAAATAAAATAGAGAGAAAATAGTGTAAAGTTTCAGCTATTTTTAACTAGTAGTTCTGTGAACTACTCACGCAGTATTCTCATTCACAAGTACCTGATTGAAACTATAGACCTTATGGAAATACAGCAATCGAAGACCTTGAAGATGCATAGACTCACATGCAGTGCTAGTGTCGTACTTGGAATTGAAATCCGCCATTGAGGGGGCAACCTATAAGATTATTACATACCAATTCCATCAATGCCTTTGTGATCTATAGTATTACCAATATATATAGATATAATATCTCGTGCTAAAATACCCCAATGGCGGCCTTCAATTTCAAGTAAGAGCTATCATTGGGAAGGCATAGGCATTGTGGGTCTATATCTCTTTAAGGTCTTTGACAGCAATAGACTGGCTTCGCCACACATCTGTGTAATCACTTGTCAGCTATTTATGATGAATAATAATTCTATAGTCTGATTTTTACTCTAATATTGGCATATGAAGGTGGCTTCTTTATCCTTTTATATTATTCTTGAAATGGAAAATTTCCAAAAACCTTGTATATACGTCGACGCGCAATTAAAAAAGTAACATACCCCTGTCGAATTTCATGAAAATCTATTACCGCGTTTCGAGGTAAATGCGCAACATTAATTTAAACATTCAAATATTTGAACATAAGGAGAAATGCCAAACCGTAGACTTAAATCTTAGACCTAACTTCGCGCGGTCAATTATTCAGAAATGTTTAATTTCGTCTAGAAAACCGTTTCAAATTATAGAAATGAGAAAATGAAAAATGCAACTACTGTTATAAAAATTGCGACTACGCCCCGTTTTGGAAAGCCAATTTTCTGACTCCAGCTGTTCAAAGTCTAGAACTTAGCTTAATCCCGAGCTCGGAAACCGGCCCTCAATGTAGTCTACTCCATTCCCCGCTTGGGAAATTCTCCTTCTATAGTGAGGTCCACGTTATACGATGGGGAAAGATAGGAGAACAGAGTTGCCGGTGCTCTGCCTTGCCACTGCCTCCTACAGAGTGTTTAAGATTCTTCTATCAATATTCTAGGGTTTTGTTCACAGGTAATAATATCATTTTTAATCTAAAAGTCCCATTACTCACACAGTCATCATTTTTTTCAATAACTTTTTACTTCCCCTGCCCTATTACCATAGGTAAGGAAAGTATTGTTTTACAAAAAAAATTGAGGTACCACAATTTCTAAATTTCTATACGTTTCAAGGTCCCCTGAGTCCAAAAAAGTGGTTTTTGGGTATTGTTCTGTATGTGTATGTGTGTGTGTGTATGTGTGTATGAGTGTATGTGCGTCTGTGTACACGATATTTCATCTCCCAATTAACGAATTGACTTGAAATTTTAAAAACAGGGTTTTTCGCGATTTTCTCCAAAACGGCTCCAACGATTTTATTCAAACTTATACCTAAAATATCGATAAGCTCTATCAACTGCCACAAGTCCCATATATATATAAAAATTTCAGGAGTTCCGCCCCATCTATCTAAAGTTTAGATTCTCAATTATCACGCTTCAGATACAATTTGAACAAAAAAAGTGGAAAAGATTAAGCATGAGAATCTCTACAATTAATGTTCAGTAACATTTTCACCTAAAATTAAAAATTAGCTCGAAATTCGAGAAAATGTGATTATCCAATTGCAAACTGTTGGCAACTGTTAATTCTATTAAATGATTCACTATGAAGAGATAGCAGACCTCGTGTGTCTCCAGCGTAATTGCCCTGTCACCAGCTGACTCAAATCTTTGAATAGGAGACTTGGGATGTGCGTGAACACTAGCGTCAGGTGATCAATTTTCATAACGGCAAGGGAAGTTGTGTGATTGCGCCACACCAGATTTTTTCTCTAAATTTTGGCTGAACGTGAGTGAATGAGACTTCGCACAAACATTCATGTCAACTAGATGGAGAAACACGAGAAATTATGTTTATTCGATATATCTGAATGTTAAATATTGATTGTTTTTCCAAAATAATATCATGATTACAAGTTAGTGATTCTAAAAGAAGTATCTTCTATAGTTGGCAATGCAAATTTTACAGATATGTTGATGATCTCTAGATAATGAATTAAGTTAATTCCAAATCAAAACAAACTGTAAATAATCCAATCCTAAGTGATTTAGGTTTGACTTCTTTCTCAGATACAAATAGCAAAATGGTGGCCGAACAGATAATGAACATAATTTATCATCTAGAGATCATCAACATATCTGCAAAATCTCGAACTGCGTTGTCAATTATGGGAAAAACTTCTTCTGGAATCATTAAATTGTAATCATAATTATCTAGAAGCAACAATCAATATTATACATCAGATAATATATCAATGAAGAAGAAGACAAAAGAAGAAGAAGAAGAAGGAGGAGGAGGAGGAGAAGAAGAAGAAGAAGAAGAAGAAGAAGAAGAAGAAGAAGAAGAAGTGAAG
Organism: Nilaparvata lugens; assembly: GCF_014356525.2. Taxonomy (NCBI): domain Eukaryota; kingdom Metazoa; phylum Arthropoda; class Insecta; order Hemiptera; family Delphacidae; genus Nilaparvata; species Nilaparvata lugens. The sequence goes on from NC_052512.1 coordinate 29,018,104, forward strand.
GAGAAAAGGAAGGAGGAGAAAAAGAAGAACAACAACAACTTCTCTAGGATAGCTCTAATCGACCATGAAAGACTTCGTTTCAGTTACAAGCCCCAATGTAGCCGGGCAATACAAGGGTCTCTTCCCTCACCCTGTGTGGACTCTACGCTGCTTTCTTGGGGACGATTTCACGTCTCTGCTGAACACACACACACAAGTTACCGAAACTACCGAAACTTGTCTCTTGTCAACTTTGTTCGTGAATAACGAGACTTAATAAGATACATACCCACAGTCACGCGCTAACCTGCTCAGTATTGATTCGGTTTTGGGGTTGATCATATGGGATAGCTTGAGTCAGCTACAGCTACACAAGAACAATCACCTTCGTATTCATGATCAGGGCTCTGATCTATGATCAAGATAATGTGAAAAACAATATCCTATTATATTAAGCGAGCAATTTCTGTATATCTGTTTATATTTTTACTTTCCTTGCCCTATTACCATAGGTAGGAAGTATGCTCTCCAAGAAAAATGAAGGTACCCTAATTTCATGTTTGCTATACGTTTCAAGTCCCCTGAGTTCAAACATGATTTTTGGGTGTTGGTCTGTGTGTGTGTGTGTGTGTGTGTGTGTGTGTGTGTGTGTGTGTGTGTGGTGTGTGTGTGTGTATGTGTGTATGTGTGTATGTCTGTGAACACGATACTCCATTCCTAATCAACCGATTGACTTGAAATTTTAAACTTAAGGTCAGTATACCATCAGGATCCGACAATAAGAAATTCAATGAAATTGAATTCAAAATGGCGGAAAAAATGGCGGATAATTACTAAAAACCATGTTTTTCACGGTTTTCTCGAAAACAGCTTTAAGGATTTTCTTCAATTTTATACCATGGATAGCTATTTATAAGCCCTATCAACTGACATGAGTCTAATTCCTGGAAAAATTGCAGGAGTTCCGAATATACTTGCAGGAAAAATGGCGGATAATCACTAAAAAACCATGTTTTTCACGGTTTGCTCGAAAAGGCTCTAAACATTCTTCAAATTCTACCATTGATAGCCATTTGTAAGGCCCTGTCAACTGACATGAGTCTCATTCCTGGGAAAATTGCAGGAGCTCCTTAATATTCTTGAGAAAAATGGCGGATAATGGCTGAAAAAACATGTTCTTCACAATTTTCTCGAAAATGACTTGACTGATTTTCTTCAAATTCATACCCTGTAAAGTTGTATATCATCTCTATCAACTGGCATGAGTCTCCTTTCTGGAAACTAATGGGCGGTCTACCCTATCCTTGAGAAATGGAATTAGTAACCTCCTTCTCGTGTTTGAAATATGTTGCCGCCAATCTTTATTATGTTCTTCCCCTAAATCATTCTCGTTCAAGAATGGGGCCTACAGTTCAATGAGCAAGGAAAGTTGTGTGAGTGTAACACAATTTTTTATATTTGGTTATTTAAATCTGGATATTTATGTTCAACGGATCTCGAAAACGGCTCTAACGATTTTCACGAAATTTGGAACATAGTAGGTTTATGATATAAAAATTCGATTGCACTAGGTTTCATCTCTGGGAAAACTTGCTGAAGGACATGAAAAGAATAACAATTCTTCATCCTTGGAAAAACAGATGATAATTTCGTCGTCTGTCGAAACAGAAAATGCATGTGTGGGAGAGAAACATCTTATTTTCAGCTGTGTAATCCATCAGCGAGAAATATTATCTAGAAAATTCAATCGACATGATCAAAATAATCTGATTTGTTGACATGACATGATAATCATTCCAAACTAGAGTAAATCATAACTTTCAAAGTTGATCATTATTTGACAGGTTTAAGTGCATAGTGAGTGTTATTTTGTTATTCAATTTAGTTTTTTAAATAATCTATATTATAATTTTTTTGTTCTTATATGTTTGGACTGAAAATTGAACCTGAATTCGAGTGTATGAACATAACCTACTTTCTGGACTATTTGTAATGTATAAATCGGAATACGGGTAAGAAACAGTTTTGAACTGTGCCTGTTAGTCCTTCCCCAATCATTTTGAAGAATTGTGTTTTGTTTATCAATAGTTTATGAATAAATAACGAGCAAAGCTCGGAGTCTTGATATTGATCTGTAAATGTGCGTACAGACGTTTGCGCCACTAACACGCGCATTTCGCTTTCCATCAGCTAATGCTGAACGTATCACCTTATATGTACAATGATAAAACCATAAAAATGATCTTACCGTCTGTGTACCCACCTTTAAAATAGAAAAGTGTTGTTCATTATTCTTTCTCTTTAACGGGAGAGGGATTAACTCCAATCATACTTCTCAGAAGGCTGTTTAACATTGCTAAATGAAGTAATCCGAAGTTAAATCAGTTCAAATTGTCAGATTAACACAGGAATTTCTGTGAAATCTAAGAGATCCGTTGAAGTAAATACCAGACTTCCAGCGATAAGAGTGTTGAGATGCATAACTAAGTCCTTTGTAGACAGACTGAAGCGACGAGAAGGAATTCCTGGAGCAGAATGAGTGAATGAGTTAATTGCAAGAAAAAGAAGATGGTGGCGGGAGGATGAGGAGGAAAAGAATAAGAAGAAAAAAAGGTAAAAAGGAGAAGACCATTCAACATGGAATGCATTGACAAATAGTCTACTAATGTAACCCAATGTAAGAAGAGGAAGAAGAAGAAGAAGAAGAAGAAGAAGAAGAAGAAGAAGGGAGAAGAAGGATGTGGAGAAAAAGGTGATGGAGAACAAGAAGAAGAAGAGGAAAGAAATAGGATGTGGAGAAAAAGGTGAAGGAGAAGGAGGAGGAGGAGGAGGAGAAGGAGGAGGAGGAAGAGAAGGAGGAGGAGGAGGAGTAGGAGGAGGAGGAGGAGGAGGGGAAGGAGAAGAAGGAGGAGGAGGAGAAAGGAGAAGAAAATAAGAAGAAGAAGAAGAAAAAGGGAAGGAAGGAGAAGAAGAAGAAGAAGAAAAGAAGAAGAGAAGAAGAAGAAGAAGAAGAGAAGAAGAAGAAGAGAGAAAAAGAAGAGAAGAAGAAGAAGAAGAGAAGAAGAAGAAGAAGAAAAGAGAAAAAGGAAAGAAGGAAAGAGAGAGGAAAAGAAGAAAAAATAAGGAAGAGGAGAATAAGAAAAAAGGTAAAAGATGAGTGGATGAGTTAATTGAGAAAATAACGGTGGAAAAGCTATAGTTCTATAAAGACTTCAGTTCTATAAACATGAGATCGACGTTATGATTGCAGTGAAGGATGATGGGTGAATATCATTGCCGATTCTCTGCCTTGCCACTGTCTTCTATAGCTGATACCGGTATGTCTTATGTAATATCAGCTGTTCATACTTGTTCAAAATAATCATTTTACAATGAGAATGACACTTATTATTATCTTATTTAATAAAAAATTAATTATATCTTATTCGTCACAAGAATATATTTTCACGGATCAACTAATGGATCTTTAATAATTTGGGATCAATGTATTGATTGATAATACTTCCCCTTTTTCACCCTCTCTCCCTTCTCTTTACTTTCCTTGCTCTGTTACCATAGGTAAGGAAAGTAATGCTTTCCAAAACGAATTAAGGTAGCCTACCCTAATTTCAAGTTTTCTATACGTTTCAAGGTCCCATGAGTCCAAAAACAAGATTTTTGGGTGATGGTGTGTGTGTGTTCTAACAATTCTCTTTAAATTCATACCCTAGATAGCTATTTATGAGCCCTATCAACTGACATGAGTCTCATTTCTGGGAGAATTTCAGGAGTTCCTTAATATTTTTGAGAAAAATGTATTTTGTTGAATTTCTAACTCGATTTTCTCAGAACCACTTGACGGATTTTTTTCAAATTCATACTCTGTGTAGTTATTAGCTTTATCAACTCCATCAACTGGCATTAATATTCTTCCTGATAATCTTACAGGGGATCCACCACCTCCTTGAGAAACGGACTTTGTAACCTCCTTCTCGTGCATGAGGTAGGTAGGTAGAGAGGTTCATTAGAAAAACACATAGGTCGAGATATTTCATCTGTGAAACAGCTGTTTTGACGAATTTTGGAAAAAGCATCGATTTCCACAATTAACACAAAAGAGAATGTACTCTGAAATAGTATCTCACGTCACAAGGACGGGAAGGGGCCTTTTGCAGGCGAGAATGATGTTTCTAGTCGAGGCGTTAGTCGAGACTAGAATTTCATTCGAGTACTGCAATAGTACTTTACGTAACAAGTCCGGTAACGATAATTTACCGCATAAGTATGATTGTTTCTGCCCGAAACGTAGTTGAGGGCAGAATTATCATACGAATGCGGTAAATACGTTACCGGACTTGTTACGTACAATATTTTTTGTCATACTTATCTGAGAGAGAATAATATTGCTGAGAAACAGAAACCATTACCTGCTGCTGCTCGAGCTACTGCATTCTATAATCATGGCCTAGCCCGTAGCGCCTAGTTCATAAAAGACAGAACCTTCGAGCTCAAATAAAATAATACAGGCCTAAATTATATGATTTCAGATGAGTTCTTATAACTTGAAACTCCTTAATGAGTTCTCTAATTATTGAGTTAGTAATATAATTACTCAGATGATATAAGGACTCAATAGAGTCCTAACATACTCGACTGTAAAGAGAACATATGATCTCTTTACAGTATAGTATGCTGTAATGAAAATCACATGTTTTCTTTTCCTGAAAACAGCTGTTTACCGGCTTGATTTGATGCATGGAAAACAGCTGAAATTGAATGACTATGACAAAAACAATTGTATACAATAGTATGATCTATTGTAGGTCTTATGATAGTAGTTTTAAATATGTAGCCGCCAATCGTCATAATGTTATTCCCCTAAATTATTCTCGTTTAAGAATGAGGCTTACAGCTCAATGAGCAAGGAAAGTTGTGTAAAAATTCTTCTTCTATTTCTTCTTGTTCTTGTTCTTTCTCTTCTTTTTCTTCATATTCTTCCCCTTCTTCTTCTCTTCTTCTTCTTCTTCTTCTTCTTCTTCTTCTTCTTCTTCTTTTCTTCTTCTTCTTCTTCTTCTTCTTCTTCTTCTTCTTCTTCTTCTTCTTCTTCTTTTTGGATTGAATACGCAGGGCAGGTAATGGTAGTAGGGTACGTTTGCTTTGGTAAGACATTAGCAGACGACTTGGCAATGCAGCCCATGTTGAATGGTCTTCTCCCTTTTACAAATGAGCCCTGTACCTGCACAGGTCTCAGTTCGCCAAGGGATTCATTCGGCAGCTGGCTGCTGGCCGGAGAGGCCTTGCTTGTAATTAATTCTCCCAAACGCCACTGATTCACTCTTAAGATTCTACTGTACACCTCTGAAATTTCGTATTTTAGTTCCGCCACTTCCCACTATGACAGATTCAGCGCTGGAGAGAGTTCGTTTGGAGGAGTAAAGACATATTGGAAGTCTAGAAGTGTCTCCCCCCACCATTGACCATTGCTACAAGTGAGCAACAAAAAGGAGGGAAAAGAAATGACAAAAACCTCTGTCTCCATTCATGATTTCTGGTTCTGGAACAATGAGTCACGTTCCAACCAAGACACGACAAAGTATATTTGGCTACCACGTTATTGAATGCTAGAAAAGGGACAAAGCTATTCTCATGAGTGCTGCTCGTATCTTGAAATGCAACATTCCAACCTATTTCACACCAATTTGAACAAAATCATTGCTAGATTCTCTATTATATCAGTAGGCCTATAACTGTTATACAGTATGTATAAATCTGTTATACAAAAATAATTATTTATATTGATGACTCTTGGCCTTGCAAATGAGCGAGTAACGAAAAACAGGCATAACAGGCATTTGTAAATTTAAAAATAAGCTAAGTTCTTGTCAGGTTCTGAATTGAAAAAAAACACAAATTCAAATTCAAATAAAATTTATTTCCGTAAAATAATACATTGAAAAAATTATTAGTTTTGTAATCTACAATCAATTGTACAATTCAAGTCAATCTAAATCGAATTTTAGCATTATAGAATACATAGGCTACAGTTTACAATAAATCAAACTTGCATTAACAATAAATCAATAATAAATAAATATACAAATAAAATGAAATACACTATACTGTTACTAGAACTACTATTACACTAGAAACTGAAGCTACTATATACCCTACAACTTCAAATTTATCAATATAAGAAGAAAACTTTTCTCTGTGAGTGTTCTCAAACACAAAATGTGTGCGAGAAGTACAAACTCATTACTTGTTTTAAAATGGAAAAATTAATCTAAAAAAGTATTAATAATAAAAAATAATATAAAAGAAGTAATTGAAAATATATTTCTATATATACATTGATAAACTACAATAAGTCAGAAGATAATTGAATTATATCCTAAAGGTAGTCAGCCCAGGAATTCAATATCACATAAATATACACCTATACTGTTACTAGAACTACTATTACACTAGAAACTGAAGCTACTATTATACCCTACAACTTCAAATTTATCAATATCAGAAGAAAACTTTTCTTTGTGAGTTTTCTCAAACACAAAATGTGTGCGAGAAGTACAAATCATTACTTGTTTTAAAATGGAAAAATTAATCTAAAAAAGTATTATTAATAATAAAAAATAATATAAAAGAAGTAATTGAAAATATATTTCTAGTATGCTGAATGCAGGTATTAACTGGTGTGCTTTTTTTTCCGCGATAAAGCATTCAATCTTCAACTTGGTGCCAACCTAACAAGTCAATCAACTTAATGCCAACCTGATAAAAGTATTTTTATTTGTTATTCTGTATTTATTTGTCAGCAATACCTGTAGTGTGGCGAAAATATCGTTCGCACCACGGGCAAAAATGTTTTCCAGCTCTCAATCTTTTCTAGTCCTCGGCCTACGGCCTCGGACTTGAAAACCGATTTCGAGCTGGAAAATCTCATTTCTGCTCTAGGTGCGAAATATACTATTGCGTTGCCATGTGCAAATTGGAGTGCAGAAAAATTTTTCCCGCACTAGAGCGGAAAAGTGATTCTTTGCGTTCTGTAATCAGTGCAGCAATGGCCACTTTTCAACGTAACTGTAGGGAAAACAGTATTTCCTATTGTAAGGTCCGGTTCCAATGCAGTGGAGGAATATAGCAGAACAGCGCTGCCGATTCTCCGTCATGTCAATCTGCCTTCTATAGACGGTATCTGATACAGTTTGCTCATACAGATGCAGATGCTCATAAGTTTGGCGACCATTGCTCTAGAGTGTGATATTCTTCCCTGAGAGGTATTGCTATCCTTGTCTATCATTCAACAAAGCGGACAACGCTATCTCTTTCTCGCTTTGCACTGTTTGCCAGATCGTCTCTTTACAATGTAGACTACTAAGTAATTAACAAAATATTATTCCATCCTCATTAAGAAAATTGATTATGAAATTATTGATGAATATAATTTCCTGTTCTATATGTTATATATTAAAAACGAAATGGCACTGACTGATTGATCCACTCACTCGCAGAACTAAAAATCTACCGGACCAAAAACGTTCGAATTTGGTAGGTATGTCAGTTGGCCCCTTAGAGGCGCACTAAGAAATCTTTGGCAATATTTTAACTCTAAGGGTGGTTTTAAGGGTTCAAATTTCGTCTTTTCAGCATGTATATCTTCTTATTCTCTTAATATAATTGAAAATGTCCATACCATATGTTAATATTGAACTATAATCTAAAGAGAGTACCTCTTCTAAACAGTTGTTAACTGGTAACTAAATTAATAATTTTGTCAGGTTGGCATTAAGTTGAATTGACTTTGTTAGGTTAGCACCAAGTTGAAGATTTCAATGCATTTATCGCGGAAAAATTGATTGGGCACTGCTTTGATTGGGTAGATTTTTAGTTCTGCGAGTGAGTGAGTGAGTGAGTGGATCAATCAGTCAGTGCCATTTCGCTTTTATATATATAGAAGCAGGAAATTATATTCATCAATAATTCCATAATGAATTTTCTTAATGAGGATGAAATATTTTGTTAATTACTTGGTAGTCTATATTGTAAAGAGACGATCTGGCAACACTGCAAAGCGAGAAAGAGATAGCGCTGTCCGCTTTGTTGAATGATAGACAAGGATAGCAATACCTATCACGGAAGGATATCACACTCTAGCTCTAGACTCTAGAGTCTAGAGAGATGATGCTAAGCGAGTTGCATAACCATTTCCTGCTTTCATGCAATAATAATATTTTTGTCAAAGTCATTCAATCTCAGCTGTTTTCCATGCATAAGATCAAGCCGATTTGTTTGCAGAACCTAAAGGTGCGTACAGACTTTCGCTCTGCTCCGCAACCGAACGTCACTCCAGCAGAGCGATTGATGATCGACCGGGGAGCAACAGTGGTTCGACCGGGGAACGCGAGAAGATCTAACATCTTCCATAACGTTCATGATGGGTGCGTGGGCGGTGCGACTGTGGTTCGATGGTGGTACGAGGGAGGTACGAGGGCGGTACGAGGGAGGAGCGTGCTCGGTGCTGGTTGGAAGCGCGAATATGTGTACGCAGCTTTAGACCAGTTATAGAATAGACACGCTGGGAAGTCTAGCCTCTGAAGCCAACATCTACTGCCAAATCCACCCATCTTGACGTCACAACAGTGACGTCACGCATCGTATGGGAAACTTTCAAATTGTGTCTATTTCATTTTCATGGTGTTTTTAGGCTATTTCTAGCTACGGGCAAAAATGATATCGGTTAAGTTATAATGTGCTATGTGATATCGGCTTCAAAGTTATAATGTGCTTTGAAAATAATAAGGTACGGTAGCCTACAAAACTAATTTATTGTCATGCTGCAATGAGATCACTTACATCATAACCAAGGATAATATTACAGTTACAACTTACAATATTTATGTGTATAAATCTCAACTTACGCATGAAAAGATATTCCACTTTTTTTCCTAAAAATTTCAGTGCAATTATATGCTGCGCAGGAGATTACCATTTCCATAAATAAATAGTTACATAAATAAATAACAATCTGCTATGGAAAACAAGCTATGTTTAACAACAATGTAAGTTAAACACCATAAACACTTACACAACAAACTCAAAAAAGTTTTTCATGATTTCTATTCTATAAGATGCGTGACGTCACTATTGTGACGTCAAGATGGGTGGATTTGGCAGTGGATGTTGGCTTCATCTACTTCAAGTATGAATATACAATGGGCCGTGTCTATTCTATAACTGGTCTAAGCATAAAATCAAGCCGGTTTGTTTGCAGAACAGATAAACATATGATTCTCATTACAGCATACTCTACTGTAATGAAACCATATGTTTTCTTTACAGTCGAATATGTTTCCTAGTTCCGAAATAGGAACAGCAAAACAGCTACAGAAAAAAAACACCTTCGGCGCTCCAGGTAGAAGTTTTGTCAAAACTCCTGATTCAGAATTTGTAACTAGGTTATTTTTATAGTGAGCATTTAGTAACTTCAGCACAAGCAGGTAATGTTTTCTATTTCGCTTATTATGACAGAAAATAGTGTATGATACTTGGACGTGAATGTCTTTTGCAGTGCTCGAATGAAATTCTAGTCTCGGCTAACGCCTCGACTAGAAACATCATTCTCGCCTGCGAAAGGCCCCTTCCCGTCTATGTGACGTAAAATACTATTACACTATTTATTTATAGTGGGGTCCACGTTATAATGGCAGTATTTGATTATAATTGATGTTGCTATCTTTGTCTATCATTCCACAAAGCAGATAGCGCTATCCTTCTCGAGCTCCGCAACGTTGCCAGATCGTTTCTAAACAGTGTAGAAATATAATTAGTCCTATATTTTCGGACTTTTAGAATGTTATCTAAGATTGGGAGATAAATAGTACGAGTAGTATTCTTAGTTTTTCTCCCCTGATCAGTGCTTCTTTGTAAAAATCATAAATAAATTGAATGAAAAAGACTAAGGAATTGTCAAAAAACCACTGATTTATTGATAATTAGAAAGACCGGCTTCGGTTATTACACCATTGTCAATCTCTGATAAACTAAAACCTTAGACTTCAATGGTTTTAAACTAAAACTTCAGATATTGACAATGGTGTAATAACCGAAACCGGTCTTTCTTATTATCAATCAGTGGTTTTTTGACAATCTCTTAGTCTTTTTCCTTCAATATGAATAATTACCACAATATCAACTTCTCAACTACACAAAAAGTGAAATTAACAAATTATTAAATGAAATTATGAAAATAAATAATATAAGTAAAATAAATATGAAGTATAATTAAGTACAGTATTTAGTTTAATTAATATAAAGTATAATTGAGTATTTTCAACAGGAATTGACAGTTAATATTACATCAGATAAACCTTCAGCTATCCTCTATAGAAGGCAGTGTCAAAGCAGAGAATCGGCAACGATTCCCGCCAATCTTCCTCCAATGCCATTAAAATGTGGACCTCGCTAAAGCTTTTATTCAGTCGACCTATTGAATTTCTGCGCTGCAGCGTAAAACTGCAGCGAATGGAGTGGAGCAATGAAATTCTATTCTTTTGATAAATAATGTTTCAGGCATAGTTTTGTAGAGTATTATGGTTCACAGTCACGCTACAATGGAATATCAATTAAAGTTTGGAATCAATTAAATTAAACGAAGTTTTCCGAGCAGAGCGTTTCTCTGGCAAAGTCAATGAGGCGAGCTGAGTAAACTTTTGCTTTGGGAAATTTGGACGTCATTTTTCCCTCTTAGCAACAGCTCCAAATCTCTCCTCGTGTTTTGAACTATGATGAGGTCCACGTTATAATGACAGTGTTTGATTGGCAATGGTATTGCTATCCTTGTCTATCATTCAACAAAGCGGATAGCGCTATCTCTTTCTCGCTTTGCTCTGTTGCCAAATCGTCTTTTAACGAAGTGGAATCAATTATCGATTAACAATATATTTCATCTTAAATATGTGGATTCATCATGGAATTATTGAAAAATATAATTTCTTGCTCAATAAAATATAATTGATTATTAACGAGAATCCTATACTATTAAAATTAAACGAGCAACTTCTGTTCATATGTTCAGATGTTTAGATGTTTGGATGTTTAGATGTTTAGATGTTTGGATGTTTAGATGTTTAGATGTTTAGATGTTTAGATGTTTAGATGTTTAGATGTTTAGATGTTTAGATGTTTAGATGTTTAGATGTTTGGATGTTTAGATGTTTAGATGTTTAATGTTTAGATGTTTAGATGTTTAGATGTTTAGAGTTTAGATGTTTAGATGTTTAGAGTTTAGATGTTTAGATGTTTGGATGTTTAGATGTTGAGATGTTTAGATGTTTAGATGTTTAGATGTTGAGATGTTTAGATGTTTGGATGTTTAGATGTTTAGATTTTAGATGTTTGATGTTTAGATGTTTATGTTTAGATGTTTAGATGTTTAGATGTTTAGATGTTTAGATGTTTAGAGTTTAGATGTTTAGATGTTCAGATGTTTAGATGTTTAGATGTTTGGATGTTTAGATGTTTAGATGTTTAGATGTTTAGATGTTTAGATGTTTAGATGTTTAGATGTTAATATGTTCATATGTTTGTATTTAGCCGGATCTCGAAAACGGCTTCAACGATTCTCACGAAATTCAGAACATAGTAGGTTTATAATACAAAGATTCGATTGCACTGAATCTCATCCCTGGGAAAACTTGCTGAAGGACATCAAAAGGATAATTATTATTCATCCTTGGGAAAACCGCTGATAATAATATTATTCCATCGTCTGTTGGTGATGGAAGTGAGTGAGCAAGTTCATGTGTGTGGGACTGTGTCAAAATTATGACTCAGCTGTTGAAATTTATTAATCATTCAATCAGGTACTTAGTGCCGGTTGCGAAAAAGCCGGTTTATTTTCAATGCTGATTAATTCCAGTAGATCCATCTTTTCGGAATGGACTTCTCTGATTTGATTCACGTGAAGTTAACCAGGATGAAAATTCAACTGGCTTTTGTGCAACTGGGCCTTTGTGAGGGAAATTTTTGCATACCTCTGGGAATTAATCTCAATTTAATGTGAGTAGGTAGAACATTTCTGTAAGAATGTTATTATAATTTCTTCTTTCGTGATAAATTTCTTATGCTTTTGTACTCCAGAGCGAAGCGCGGTCCCCGATATTGAACTATTAATATGACATCAATAAAGATGTATCAGCTAACTTCTATAGAAGGCATTGACAAGGCAGAGAATCGTTAACGTTTTCCTCCCATCTTTCTCCACTGCCATTATAACATGGGCCTCACGGGTAATCAGCGTACGTTATCTCTCTTCTTATAGATATTTGTGGCAACGGATATTCAACTGTTTTGAGCAGGTGTTTATAGAAGATGAATTGGGGTATTGTCAGAGCCAAGCATTGTTTTCACTTTTTGTTAAGTGTCAGCGATGAATCAGAACAATTAATTCACTTGTCACGTGGTTTACTTTGGAATAGTACCAAATGTAGCGATCTACATTTCTTCTAAAAATATACGTTGAAGCTCACGGTTGTAAGACAGTGGTCTAAATTAGGAGTGGATTTCAATTTTCTGTCTCACTCTTCATTCATACAAATTACTTTCTCCATTTCATTCTTCTATTCTCCCTCCTTTCCTTTTTTTCTTTCTTCTCACTACTATTTTCACAAAATCCTTCTTAGTCAGTGCCTGTCGTGCATGGAATGCACTTCCTGTTTCTATCAGGTCCATCGAGAGCCGAGCGAGCTTCATCCTAACTTTAAAAAAACATCTTTTGGAACAAATGACTGAAACTGTCCGGCCCTAGAACGATCACATGACATCCATCCCCCACCCATCCCAAATACAAACCTTTAAACCATGTTATAGAACGAATTGTATATATAATATATATATATATATTATATAAACTCATGTTATTTCAATTATCCACTGCATAATGCTGTATATTACTGAAAGTTGATAACCCTGATCTACTTTCAGCCTACTTCATTTTATTAATCAATTATTTGATCTTATCTACCTATATAATTATTTTACTCTATCAATTTTCTGTTTTTTTTTCTCTTTAATATTCATATTGATTAAAACTTTTACAATATTTCCATTAATAAATAATCCTTAGTTTAAATAACGAAATTAACGTTTTGGTAGAGAGTTAGTGGGGAGGATTTTTTAATATTCTTTCCGAAGAATGGACATTGATATGTCCAAAGCTCCGCCAATTTATGTAGATGCATAACAATATGATATTATCTATAGTTATTATATTACAAACTGCTTTTTCATATCATATACAGTTCATAATTATTTTCTTAGTCTATATTATGTAAATTAATCTATAATTTTGCTGTATTGTAAGCTATTGTATATAAGTGTATAAGCCAGTATATATTGTAATCTACATAAATAAAGTACTCAATCAATCAATCAATCAATCAATCAATCAATCAATCAATCAATCAATCAATCAATCTTCTCTACGGACCACGCCTCATCACAAGAGCAACAATGTTTTTATAGCATTTCGACTATAGTCAGGTCCGCGTTACAATAGCAGTGGAGAAAGATAGGAGAACAACGTTGCCGATCCTATATCTTGTCAATTCCTTCTATAGACGGTAGCTGATAAAGGTTAATCAATGTAATATTAACAACTGTTCATTCTCGTTTGAAATAATCAATTGTATTTTATAAAGTAAGAAATTTTATTTTTCAATAATTTCATGATGAATTTTCATGATTGAGGTGGGATATTTTGTTAATGAATCATCAATTCTACATTGTTAAAAGACGATCTGGCAACTGAACAAAGCGAGAAAGAGATAGCTCTATCCACTTTGTTGAATGATAAACAAGGATAGCAATACCATTGCTAATCAAACACTCCCATTATAACGTGGACCTCACTGTATAGAATCAAAAATGTAATAGATTGCAAGAGCGGAGTATCTTTAATCACATAATGAATGTATGGAAAATATTTTTAACCCAATTCAGTCCTTAACCAGAGAAGGCTGAACCAATAAGTCATACCTTCACAATAGTATATTTCGCACCTAGGGCCGAAAATGAGACTTTTCCGGCTCGAAATCGGTTTCAAGTTCGAGGCCGTAGGCCGAGGACTAGAAAAGATTGAGAGTCGGAAAAACATTTTTGCCCGTAGTACGAACGCTGTTTTTCGCCACACAGAAAAATAAACAATATATATATATATAATATATATATATATATATATCTATATATATATATATATCAGAATAAGTTTATCAAGCACTTCCGAAAGCAAAACTGGAAGGTCATAGCTCTAGCAAATCTGAGGTAATTTGAATATCAGGAAATTGTCAAGTATTTTTTTTTTATTCTGATTTGTCTAAATATCCTGAAAGATAATGTTCAATTGTGTGGGAGGTTGAGTTTATACCTGTTTTTATTCTTTCAAATGACAATAAGATGATATTATTATAAATGTTCTAATTATTGAATAATGAACTCAAATAATGAGAAGTTCTTTGATCAGCTGTTTTAGCACACTTGAAATTTAGCGGCCGGAAAGGGTACTGTTTCCGGCCTTAGCCGAAAAGTAACCTGTTCTGACGTCAGACGAGAGTCGTCTGCAAAAATGTCTTTATATCTACATAGGGACTGGAAAACAGCTGCTTTCTGTGCAGTGTGGCGAAAACAACATTATTATTAATATTGAAGCCAAAATGAAATAGCCTGATATCGCTCTCCTACTGGGTGCCATAATAACGTTAAAAAATTATAATTATGATAATTTGAGGAATTAAAATGCTTATTTGATAGTATTCACCTGAGACTTGCATTTCACATGCGTCTCTTGAATTAATTGCCTTTATTAAGGGCGAAGTTGGTCCTCTCTGCCACACAAACCTAGATAGTTGAAATGGTCAGAAATCTATACTATCTCAAACCGTTCAAACGCTATTCTCATTCATAGATACTGATATTCATTCATCTATCTGTCATCTATACTATAACTAGCCGTCAGGCTCGCTTCGCTCGCCATATCCGTCTAGCCAGGGGGCTCCGCCCCCTGGACCCCTGACTAGATCGTCAAAAATGAGATCAGCAGGCTCGCTTCGCTCGCCTGCATTTTTCATTTGAGCATTTTTATCTCATGTTATATCTATACCTATTTATATATATAGGACGATCATATGTTAGGACGATCCAGTCGGGGGTCCAGACTGAACGTCTGGCTAAACGGATATGGCGAGCGAAGGGAGCCTGACGGCTAGTAATATAATATTCCCAGGAATAGCTCTAATTGAAGTAGCAGTGCCCAATCAATTTTTCCGCGATTAATGGATTTCAATCTTCAACTTGGTGCCAACCTAACAAAGTCAACTCAAGACAAACCGACAAAATTATTAATTTAGTTACCAGTTAACAACTGTTTCGAAGAGGTACTCTCTCTAGATTATAGTTCTATATTAACATATGGTATGGACTTTTCAATTATAATTAAAGAGAATAAGAAGAATATACATTCTAAAAGACGAACTTTAAACCCTTAAAAACCACCCTTAGAGTTAATATATTGCCAAAAGATATCTTAGTGCGCCTCTAAAGAGCCTACTGAACATACCTACCAAATTTGAACGTTTCTGGTCCGGTAGATTTTTAGTTCTGCGATTGAGTGAGTGAGTGAGTCAGTCAGTCAGTCAGTCAGTGAGTGAGTGCCATTTCGCTTTTATATATATAGATAAAGGAAAAAACTGGCTTATACACGTACTGGATAGGGAAATCATGTTTGACGCATCATCACGTCTCAACTACTGGACTGATTAACTTGGAATTTTGCAGTTTACATTTTTATTAACCGAGGATGATTGAAGGTCTTGATCAAGATTTCATTACGTCAAGTTTTCAGTACGTCAAGTCTTTGAGACCCTTGTGAAGCACGGGTTACCTGCCAGTCTCAAATATACACATAGACAGGTTCATAATTAATCATAGACATATCAATGATTAGGTCTAGGAATCAATGAAAATATTCAATGTATATTATTGTGGTATGATAAAAAGAATCATCATGACAAGGAGGTGGGTGACAAGAGATTATCTATATAATATATAAAAGCAAAATGGCACTCACTCACTGACTGATTGACTGACTGACCGACTCACTCACTCGCAGAACTAAAAATCTACCGGACCAAAAACGTTCGAATTTGGTAGGTATGTTCAGTTGGCCCTTTAGAGGCGCACTAAGAAATCGTTTGGCAATATTTAAACTCTAAGTGTGGTTTTTAAGGGTTTAAAGTTCGTCTTTTAGCTTGTATATTCTTCTTATTCTCTTAACTATAATTGAAAAATGTCCATATCATATTATGTTAATATAGAACTATAATCAGAGAGTACCTCTTCGAAACAGTTGTTAACTGGTAACTAAATTAAAAATTTTGTCAGGTTGGCATTAAGTTGAGTTGACTTTGTTAGGTTGGCACCAAGTTGAAGATTGAAATGCATTTATCGCGGAAAAATTGATTGGGCACTGCTTCTTCAATCCTGGGAATATATATTACTAGCCGTCAGCCTCGCTTCGCTCGCCATATCCGTTTAGCCAGACGTTTAGTCTGGACCCTCACTTGGATCGTCCTAACATATGATCGTCCTACAAATGAAAATGCAGGCGAGCGAAGCGAGGACGATCCAGTCGGGGGTCCAGGGGGCGAGTCCCCTGGCTAGACGGATATGGCGGGCGAAGCGAGCCTGACTGCTAGTTTATATATATATTACTAGCGGTTAACCAGTGCTCCGCAAGGGTCTATTCTAAAACTTGACAAACTAAAAACTTGACGTGATAATATCTTGAAGAATTGGAAATAGTCCTACATCCTCGTTTCATTGGGAATCTATATGCAGAATTTCAAGTAATCAGTGCAGTAGTTCAGACATGGTGTTGCGTCAAATAATTTTCCTATCCCGTACGTGTATGAGCCAGTTATTTCCTTTATTATAGTATGGCAAACGGAATGACGCAGATATCAACTGAGTAGGTAGATGGATTCACGGTTTTTATTAGGTTCTGACAAGTCGCAAATTTTCTGACAAATTGCATCGACGACCACAGAGTCGCTTTTGAACACGACAGGGTCGGACACAACAGAACAATACTGACATTCCTGTTTCATTAATGTTTCATTCCATTAAGACATTCCTGATTCCGTTTTTGTCTCTGTTACAATGTTACCAGTGTTTAACACGATACAATTTTGTATCCTTTCTTGTCGTTTAGTATTCACTCGCTATCAAGATATCAACTTGCTATTTTAGCAAATCTGTTTCAATTTGGTTCATTAGATCATTGTAGACTATGATGACAGAACGATACTTTTTAAGACATTCCTGATTCCATTTTTGTCTCTGTTACAATGTTACCATGGGTTTTAACACGATACAATTTTGTATCCTTTCTTGTCGTAGTATTCACTCGCTATCAAGATATCACTTGCTATTTTAGCAGAATCTGTTTCAATTTGGTTCATAGATCATTGTAAACTATGGTGAGAGAACGATACGTTTCAAGACATTCCTGATTCCATTTTTGTCTCTGTTACAATGTGACCAGTGGTTTAACACGATACAATTTTGTATCCTTTCTTGTCGTTTAGTATTCACTCGCTATCAAGATATCAACTTGCTATTTTAGCAGAATCTGTTTCAATTTGGTTCATTAGATCATTGTAGACTATGGTCAGGTCCGAGTTATAAAGGCAGTGTTTGATTAGCGATAGTATTACTATCCTTGTCTATTATTCAACAAAGCGGATAGCGCTAACTCTTTCTCGCTTTGCTCTGTTGGAAGATCGTCCGTCTTTCGACAATGCAGAATTAATAATTAATTAACAAAATATTATCATCTTGAACATCGGAGTCTATTATGAAATCATTGAGAAATATAATTCCTACAGTTACGTGAAAAGTGGCCATTGCTGCACTGATTACAGAACGAAAAGATCACTTTTCCGCTCTAGTGCGGGAAAAATTTTTCTGCACTCCAGATTTGCAACATGGCAACGCAAATACTTAGTAGGTTATATGGAGCAACAGTGCAGCAAAATCAAAATGAAGTGGTAACAGTGACTGCTGTGGCTGCTATAGTGAGCAGAGGTGCAACCAAGCACAACGCGCTAATTATTATTCATTATATATTATAACCAAGGACAACGAGGACTTTAGGATTTTTTAGGATTAAGGTTTTTATCAATAATAAAATTACACAGAAAAACAATTGATGCATTCAGGCAATTTTACCCATAATTACTCACTTTTCATATTCAATGTTAACTGTAGGAAAAACTTAATGTGAAATACGTGCGCAAAGTTCCTCTGCTGCACTCAAGAAACCATTCCGCCCTCGCCTACGGCTCGGGCGTAAACGCTTCTTTCGGTGCAGCAAACTGTCACTTTGCGCACTAGTTGCACAAATAACTATTCTTGCTCAATGAAATCGAAATTATTATTTCAAACGAGAATGACCGTTAATATTACATCAATAAATCTGTATCTGCTCCAATAGAAGGCGGATTGACAAGACGGAGGATCGGCACCGTTGTTCTCTTATCTTTCTCTACTGTCATAATAACGTTGAGCTCACTATGATTAGCTGGGGAACTATATATTGTCTAAAGAGGACATTGACAAACCAGAGGATCGGCAACGTTGTTCTCCTATCTTTCTCCACTGCCATTATAACGTGGACTTCATTATAGATGCTTATGTGCCAATCAATAGAATCTATTTCGATTCATATGAGTATTCAAATTTATTACATTTAGGTTCTAACCTTCCCTTAATAAGATATTGACTAGTGCTATTGTATAATGGTTAATTTATTATTGTTATGTTAATAGAAGTTTTCTACCTTTTTGAAAATTCAAATATGCAGTTCCACGTATAGAAGCTGTTCACTTATCTACTAGTTACAAATAATGTCAACAGAAGTACTCTTGTCATGCTATTGTCTATAGTGAGGTCCACGTTATAATGGCGGTGAAGAAAGATAGAAGAACAACGTTGCCGATCCTCTGTCTTGTCAATGTCCTCTATAGACGGTAGCTGATACAGGTTTATTGATGTAATATCCTATACTATTAAACGAGCAACTTCTGTTTATCTATATATATAAAAGCGAAATGGCACTCACTCACTGACTGACTCACTCACTCACTCACTCACTCACTCACTCACTCACTCACTCGCATAACTAAAAATCTACCGGACCAAAAACGTTCAATTTGGTAGGTATGTTCAGTTGGCCCTTTAGAGGCGCACTAAGAAATATTTTGCCATATTTTAACTCTAAGGGTTGTTTTTAAGGGTTAAAGTTCGTCTATTAGCATGTATATTCTTCATCTCCCAATCAATATAATTGAAATTTCCATATCATATGTTACTATAATCTAGATAGAGTACCTCTTCGAAACAGTTGTTAACTGGCAACTAAATTAATAATTTTGTCAGGTTGGCATTAAGTTGAGTTGACTTTGTTAGGTTGGCACCAAGTTGAAGATTTGAATGCATTTATCGCGGAAAAATTGATTGGGCATTGCTACTTCAATCCTGGGAATATTACTAGCCGTCAGGCTCGCTTCGCCCGCCATATAATTGATTGGGCACTGCTACTTCAACCCTGGGAATATTACTAGCCGTCAGGCTCGCTTCGCTCGCCATATCCGTTTAGCCAGACGTTAGTCTGGACCCCCGACTGGATTGTTCTAACATATGATAAAAATGCTCAATGAAAAATGCAGGCGAGCGAAGCGTTCCTGCCTATCTCATTCTTGGACGATCAGTCGGGGGTCCAGGGGGCGGAGCCCCCTGGCTAGACGGATATGGCGAGCGAAGCGAGCCTAACGGCTAGTGTGTTTATATTTTCAGATGTTTAGATATTTATATTTCACCGGATCTCGAAAACGGTTCCAACGATTCTCACGAAATCTAGAACATAGTAGGTTTATAATATAAAGATTAGATTGCACTAGGTCTCATTCCTGGGAAAACTCGCTGAAGGACATTAAAAGGATAATTATTATTCATCCTTGGAAAAACTGCTGATAATAATTATTTCGTCGTCTGTTGGTGATGGAAGTGAGTGAGCGAGTTCATGTGTGTGGGACTGTGTGAAAATTATGACTCAGCTGTTGATCTTTCGTAATCATTCAATCAGGTACTTAGTGCCGGTTGCAAAAAGCCGTGTTATTTTCATCGGATTAGTTCCAGTAGATTCATCTTTTTGGAATGATCTTCTCTGATTTGGTTCACGTGGAGTTAATCGGGATGAAAATTCAACCGGCTTTTGTGCAACTGGGCCTTTGTGAGGGAAATTTTTTCATTCCTTTGGGATTTAATCTAGATTCACTGTGATTAGATAGAACATTTCTGCATAATGTTATCATAATTACTTCTTTCGTAATTAATTTTTTATGCTTTTGTACACCAGAGCGAAGCTCGGTCCCCGATATTTAACCGTTTAAAATAATCAATTTGATTTCATTAAGCAAGAAATTATACTTTTCAATAATCTCATCTTCTTCTTACAGCTCAATCGTTTGATTGGTTGGCAGCCTTCCATCTAAATCTGTCCATTGCTACTCTCTTCCATTGTTCATAGCTCATAGCAACCACATCCTTCTTCATTTGTCTTAAGTACTGTAGCCGGGTCTCCCACGACCCCATTGTCCATCAACTGTACCTTCCAGATACTTGACGTGAATGCGTCGTGTCTTATTATGTGTCCAATCCAAGAATATCGTCTGGCCTTAGAAAATTCAGAAGAGATCTTTTTTCTGCCGCCCACTGGAATACCTCCTGATTCGTAACTCTGTCTGTCCATTTTATTTTGAGCATTCGCCTCCAACACCACACTTCAAAATCATTCAGAGTCTTTTCTTCAGCCTTACCAATAGTCCACGTTTCAGACCCATAAAGAGCTATACTCCAAATGCAACTCTTTATTAGTCTCTTTCTTATTTCCAAGGTTAAACTATTAGAGGAAAGAAGCTGCCTTTTACTAATAAACATACCCTTAGCTTCTCTGATTCGGCGCTTTATATCCAGTCTATCTTTTCCATCTTCTGATATAATGCTTCCAAGATATTTGAACATTTTTACTTGCTTCAGGGCGTGATTATCTAATTAATGGACACATTCTCTGGGACTTTTGAGCAGACCATTACTTCTGTCTTATGTTATTTATCTCCATATCATATTTATTTCGTAGAATCTCATGCAAGGTGGTTAGAGCTCTTTCCAAACTTATTTTATTAAATAATCTCATAATTAAGAATAAATATTCTGACAATTAATTAATCATTCTACATTGTTAAAAGACGATCTGGCAACAGAGCAAAGCGAGAAAGAGATAGCGCTATTCTTTGTTGAATGATAGACAAGGGTAGCAATTTCCTTGCAAATCAAACACTGCCATGATAACGTAGACCTCAATATAGAAAATGGGATTTATTCATTTCATTGACAATACAAAAAATTATCAAATATTATAATATGATGGGAGGAGACAACATGCATACCCCCAAACTGTCTTTCTCCCAAATTTTGAAGAATGAGGGCCGATTTTTTGAGCTCGGGATTTAGCTAAGTTCTAGACTTCAAACAGCTGGAGTCAGAAAATTTGCTTTTCCTACAGTTACGTTGAAAAGTGGCCATTGCTGCACTGATTACAGAATGCAAAGAATCACTTTTCCGCTCTAGTACGGAAAAAATTTTCTGCACTCCAGATTGCAACATGGCAACGCAAATACTAGAAGTTATATGGAGCAACAGTGCAGCAAAATCAAAATGAGTTGGTAACAGTGACTGCTGTGGCTGCTATAGTGAGCAGAGGTGCAACCAAGCACAACGCGCTAATTATTACTATTATATATTATAACTAAGGACAATGAGGACTTTAGAATTTCAGGATTGAGGTTTTTATCAATATAAAATTACACAGAAAAACATTTGATGGATTTCAGGCAATTTACCCATAATTACCCACTTTTTATATTCAATGGTAACTGTAGGAAAAACTTAATGTGAAATACGTGCGCAAAGTTCCTCTGCTGCACTCAAGAAACCATTCCTAAACGTTTCTTTCGGTGCAGCAAACTGTCACTTTGCCTACTAGTTGCACAAATAACTATTCCGAAACGGGACGTAGTCGAAGTCCACGTTTGAATAAATTTTGAAAAACTGGGACATTGAACACAAAATAAAATACAGAGAAAATAGTGTACAGTTTTAGCTATTTTTAGTTATTTAGGAATGTTTCATTTCGTCAAGGAAAAACGTTTCCAATAATTATAGAAATGAGAAAATAAAGATTATCATAAAAACTGCGACTATGCCCCGTTTCAGAAAGCCAATTCTCTTTCTCCAGCTGTTCAAAGTTTTGAACTTAGCGAAATCCTGAGCTCGGAAACCTGTCCTAAAAGTTTTGAAAGAAGAATAAGGTTATAATTTCACTTGAAAAAGTCCGATTTTCACATCAAAATTGATAAAAAATGAATGCATAAGTAATCCACTAATGAATAAGTAATAATATGATCCACTCACCCAAGCATATCTGTAGATACATCAACAGCCAATAATGCGTCGTGTAGGGACTTCATTTTGTAGAGACAATCACACGAACACACAACGACACAAAAAACACAACACACAACACTCAGGGAAAACTGTTAGTGACGTCAATCATTTTCAAAAATTCTCTTGCGTTCAAACACCTTCCAATTATTTCCTGCTCCACATATTCTAGCGTGTTTATCTCAGTGTAGAATCTGGAAAAAACAAAATATCGTCACCTAAACGTGTGGGGAATCTGGGCTTTTCAATACACGCACTTCGAGGAAACTGTTCTTCCAACAATAGAATTTCCCACACAAAAGGGAACTCGATTGACGGTTTCCACGAAAATTCTAGTCTCTCAACCTTTTATGAATGCTCCCCAAATTGAGCAATAATTATTGATATTGTAACTGAGTATTTTTCTATTATCTGAAACTCCGTTAATTGAATTGTCGATTTAAATTTGTTTTCCCTGAATTTTACTAGTTTGAAAGTCATTAGTGGGATATGATTCGTGAAGTGGTATATGTGCAATCTGTATTCTGTTCATTCTGGATAAGTATTATCTAAATAGACATATTAATAGACAATATTTATTAATTGAAAGAATAAGACTTTGATATTCAATCACTTTTATTTGACAATATCAAGTCGTATTCTTTCAATTATGAAAAATATCACAACATCTCATACCATACAATCAAATATTTATTTATTTATACATTGACACATAGCATACAATATAATTCTCAGCTATGAATGATAAAAATATAGTCTCATCTATATACTATGAAAAAGGAAATAACTGGCTCATACACACGGGATATGAAATTATGTTTGACGCATCATCACGTCTCAACTACTTGACTGATTAACTTGATATTTTGCTTGTACATTCTAATCAACTGAGGCCTATTTCAATTCTTCAAAATTTCATTACGTCAAGTTTGGAATAGACCATTTTGGTGCACTGGTTTCCTGCTAGTATCAACTATTAGGAATCTGGAGATCATAAACTTTCAAACTCTTAAAAGTCTTATAGAACGGGCTTCATGAGAGTTTGATTAATTTATTTATCAAAGCCCCTCATTTGATATTTTGTTACAAAATTGATTGATTGATTGATTGATTGATTGAGTACTTTATTTATGTATATTACACTATACTGGCTTATACACTTATATACAATAGCTTGCAATACAGCAAAACTATAGATGAATTTACATAATATAGACTAAGAAAATAATTATTGAACTGTATGTGATATGAAAAAGCAGTTTGTAATATAATACTATAGATAATAATCATATTGTTATGCATCTACATAAATTGACGGAGCTTTGGACATATCAATGTCCATTCTTCGGAAAGAATATTAAAAATATCCTCCCCACTAACTCTCTACCAAAAAAGATAGTGGAGAAAGATAGGAGAATCTGTCTTGTAAATGCCTTCTAGAGACGGTAGCTGATACAGGTTTATTGATGTAATATTAACTGTTCATTCTCGTTTAAAAAACCCATTTATATTTTATAGAGCAAGGAATTATATTTTTCAATGATGGATTTTCAAAATTTATGAGATAAATATTTTGTCAATTAATTTCTAATTCTACATATTGAAAGACGATCTGACACAGAGCAAAACGAGAAAGAGATAGTGCTATCCACTTAGTTAAATGATAGACAAGAATAGAAATATCATTGCTAATCAACACTGCTATTATAACGTGGATTTCACTATAGATTGACCACGCTGTATATTTTCGATGGAAAATAGTTTTTCGGATCCCAGATTCCAAATGAATTTATTTATTGAATCTAGTGTTGAAGTATAAATACAACAAGAGACTATCACATTCTACCGAAATTGTTCACATTCTATCCGAAATTGTTTCGCGGATAAAAGATAACAACCTTTCAGGGAAGGTAAGGGAATTGAAGAAGTTTTGGGCAATATCTTGTTTTTTCTTCACCGACTATTGTATTTTTTACTCTATCCAATAAATTGGATTTATAATTTATTGTAATGACTTCCTGCTTGTAATAATTATGATTCAATCTACCATTGACATTTGTAATGCAATTGATATTTTGACTTTTGACTTTTGACTTTAAATAAATAGATAAATATATCGATCATGGTGTATTTTTTGATAGAGGTTTATGTTTTTCGGGGCCTATATCTATATGCTTGATTGTGAGAATAATGCCATGGTTTGATACTAATAATGAATTATTATTTTTGAGAGATGTGGGTACACCAGATTTTTAAATTTGTGTAAATTTGAACTAGATTGATCTTGCGTTTAATATTTTTGATAGAAATGATGTTTTATGGAATCCTATATTCCAATATTGTTGAATTTATTGAATAAAGTTTTAAAGTATAAATATAAAGAGAGACATTGGTACCCAGATTTTTAATTTGTGTAAATTTGAACTAGATTGATCTTGCTGTTTAATATTTTCGATAGAGAATGATGTTTTATGAATCCTATATTCCAAATATTGTTGAATAAAGTTTTAAAGTATAAATAATAAAGAGAGACATTGGTACTCCAGATTTTTAAATTTGTGTAAATTTGAACTATTGATCTTACTGTTTAATATTTTCGATAGAGAATGATGTTTTATGGAATCCTATATTCCAAATATTGTTGAATTTATTGAATAAAGTTTTAAAGTATAAATAATAAAGAGAGACATTGGTACTCCAGATTTTTAAATTTGTGTAAATTTGAACTAGATTGATCATGCTGTTTAATATTTTCGATAGAGAATGATGTTTTATGGAATCCTATATTCCAAATATCGTTGAATTTATTGAATAAAGTTTTTAAAATAAATAATAAAGAGAGACAATCACATTCTATACCCGAGAGTGTTTCGCAGGTAGGGAAGGTACAACACAAGACAGTGGTGAGTCTACACCAGTTTCCAAGACGAGCAGTTTAGCTGGAACGTACAACCGCGGGCAGACGAGAACTTCTACTGCATCGCATAGCACCGCCTATTCGAAAGTCAAGCTACATCGGCGCCAAGCCCACGCATGCGCACAGGACACTCATCCGATGATACGCAAGTCTCTGCCACTTTGATACTGTATCAAAGCGCCGTTGCTTCGGAAGAAGTAGCCTACGTATTCAATATAGTGGAACGTCGATAATCCTATACTACTAGTAGAGAAATAGTACAGGCTCAGCCTAGTTTTTCCTCCAATGTCATAATTGTATTAAGATTATAGTATTTTATTTTTTATTATAGTTCTGTGAACAGTAGACGTCACGCAGTATTCTCATCAATAAGTACCAGATGTCAACTGTTTTAAATGTTAACAAACTCAGTTCACATTTGAATTTGTATATTTGTAAATTTGTAATTTGTATATCACATTTGTTTATATAATTCATCCAGTTCCGTGATGATCTTTCTATCTGATGAGTATTAATTTTTTAAATCAAGAATATTATAATTTCTCCAGCATTATTTAGTTCATTTGTTTATTTTTATTCACCTACCCAATTAGTTTTTTCGAATGTGAGAATATTGATACTGATGGGCGCACATAATAATATCATGAATGCAAAACAAAATATTAAAAAAACCAAGACCTTAAAGCTTGCGATTAGACAAAATTTATTTAAAAAAATTTTAATAACTCAATCCTTTTAGATTATATTAGATTGAACATAACTTATCATTTACATGATGAACATATGTGTTTGTCAACTTGCGTTCAATCTAATAGAATCTATAAGGATTAAGTTACAACCATTTTGTTAATAACTTTGGTGTAAACCCAGCTCAAAGATGCATACGTCTTTAATGTCTTTGATTGTAACTATAGACCTTATACAAATACAGTAATAGACTGGCTTCCTCCACACATCTGTGTAATCACTTGTCAGCTGATCTATGATGAATAATTATTCTATAGTCTGATTTCTACTCTGAAATTGGCGTATGAAGGAGGCTTCTTTGTCCTTTATATTATCCTTGAAATGCAAAATTTCCAAAAACCTTGTATATACGTTGACTCGCAATTTAAAAAGGAACATACCTGTCAAATTTCATGAAAATCTATTACCGCGTTTCGCCGTAAATGGGCAACATATAAATGTATAAAAACATATAAACCATTTAAACATTAAGAAAATGCCAACCGTCGACTTGAATCTTAGACCTAACTTCGTTCAGTCAATTAAACGAGCAACTTCTGTAGATGTTCAAATGTTTAGATGTTTATAAGTTTGTATTTCACCGGATCTCGAAAACGTCTCTAACGATTATCACGAAATCTGAACATAGTAGGTTTAAACTTATATAAAGGTTCGATTGCACTAGGTCTCATCCCTGGGAAAACTCGCTGGAGGACATTGAAAGGATAATTATTATCCATCATTGAAAAACAGATGATAATAATTATTTCGTCGGCTGTTGGTGATGGAAGTGAGTGAGCAAGTTCATATGTGTGGGACTGTGTCAAAATTATGACTCAAATTCAAATTCAAATTCATTTATTTGCCATAAAATAATACAGATTGATAAATAAATATTCTAACTCACAAAATGGCACTACCGGCAAAGAAAACTTGTGCGCCGGCAGTGAGTTCGAACAATTAGGTACAGGAAACATGTCAATAGGAGAAAAAGGAGCTATTCAAACCACTAGAATAACTGAAATTATGGAAACCAGGTCATATCTCAATACTTACAAACGATAAAACAGAGTAACCAAATCACAAGCAAATGACAAACTTGAAAAGACCAATTCAAGGAAGCCATGACAATTTTTTTTTAATCTATAACACCAGAATGAAACACTACGTAATTGATATTAGCTATTGAACTTCTGTAATCATTCAATAGATACTTTGTGCCGTTGCAAAAGACCGGTTTATTTTCAATCCTGATTAATTCCAGTTGAACCATCTTTTTGAAAGGTCTTCTCTGATTTGGTTCACGTGGAGTTAATCAGGATTAAAATTTAACCGGCTTTTGTGCAACTGGGCCTTTGTGGGGGAAATCTTTGCATTCCTGTGGGAATTGATCTCAATTTACTGTGATTAGATAAAACATTTCTGTATGAATGTTATTATAACTTCTTCTTTCGTAATAAATGTTTCATGCTTTTATACTCCAGACCGAAGCTCGGTCCCCGATATTTCGAATTAATACAGCCATAGATCAAAGATACTGTTCAATTTGATATTATGATATAACTGTTCAATTTATACTAGTATTTCTGTAACAGTAGACCTCACGCAGTTTTCTCATTCACAAGTATCTGGTGTCACCGGTTCACCAGACATCTGTGTAATGCATACAATGAATAATCCACTTGTCAGCTGATTGACTATGAATAGCCTAATCCTATAGTCTGATTAATCCTATC
>NC_052512.1:29046154-29096154 GCF_014356525.2 Nilaparvata lugens
AAGAAGAAGAAGAAGAAGAAGAAGAAGAAGATGAAGGAGAAAGTGAAGGAGGAGAAAAAGAAGAACAACAACAACTTCTCTAGGATAGCTCTAATCGACCATGAAAGACTTCGTTTCAGTTACAAGTTGTTGCACGGTTCAACCCCAAATGTAGCCGGGCAATACAAGGGTCTCTTCCCTCACCCTGTGTGGACTCTACGCTGCTTTCTTGGGGACGATTTCACGTCTCTGCTGAACACACACACAAGTTACCGAAACTACCGAAACTTGTCTCTTGTCAACTTTGTTCGTGAATAACGAGACTTAATAAGATACATACCCACAGTCACGCGCTAACCTGCTCAGTATTGATTCGGTTTTGGGGTTTGATCATATTAGGGATAGCTTGAGTCAGCTACAGCTACACAAGAACAATCACCTTCGTATTCATGATCAGGGCTCTGATCTAATGATCAAGATAATGTGAAAAACAATATCCTATTATATTAAGCGAGCAATTTCTGTATATCTGTTTATATTTTTACTTTCCTTGCCCTATTACCATAGGTAAGGAAAGTATTGCTCTCCAAGAAAAATGAAGGTACCCTAATTTCATGTTTGCTATACGTTTCAAGGTCCCCTGAGTTCAAAAACATGATTTTTGGGTGTTGGTCTGTGTGTGTGTGTGTGTGTGTGTGTGTGTATGTGTGTATGTGTGTGTGGTGTGTGTGTGTGTATGTGTGTATGTGTGTATGTCTGTGAACACGATAACTCCATTCCTAATCAACCGATTGACTTGAAATTTTAAACTTAAGGTCAGTATACCATCAGGATCCGACAATAAGAAATTCAATGAAATTGAATTCAAAATGGCGGAAAAAATGGCGGATAATTACTAAAAACCATGTTTTTCACGGTTTTCTCGAAAACAGCTTTAAGGATTTTCTTCAATTTTATACCATGGATAGCTATTTATAAGCCCTATCAACTGACATGAGTCTAATTCCTGGAAAATTGCAGGAGTTCCGTAATATACTTGAGAAAAATGGCGGATAATCACTAAAAAACCATGTTTTTCACGGTTTTCTCGAAAAAGGCTCTAAACATTTTCTTCAAATTCATACCATTGATAGCCATTTGTAAGCCCTGTCAACTGACATGAGTCTCATTCCTGGGAAAATTGCAGGAGCTCCTTAATATTCTTGAGAAAAATGGCGGATAATGGCTGAAAAACCATGTTCTTCACAATTTTCTCGAAAATGACTTGACTGATTTTCTTCAAATTCATACCCTGTAAAGTTGTATATCATCTCTATCAACTGGCATGAGTCTCCTTTCTGGAAACTAATGGGCGGTCTACCCTATCCTTGAGAAATGGAATTAGTAACCTCCTTCTCGTGTTTGAAATATGTTGCCGCCAATCTTTATTATGTTCTTCCCCTAAATCATTCTCGTTCAAGAATGGGGCCTACAGTTCAATGAGCAAGGAAAGTTGTGTGAGTGTAACACAAGTTTTTTATATTTGGTTATTTAAATCTGGATATTTATGTTCAACGGATCTCGAAAACGGCTCTAACGATTTTCACGAAATTTGGAACATAGTAGGTTTATGATATAAAAATTCGATTGCACTAGGTTTCATCTCTGGGAAAACTTGCTGAAGGACATGAAAAGAATAACAATTCTTCATCCTTGGAAAAACAGATGATAATTTCGTCGTCTGTCGAAACAGAAAATGCATGTGTGGGAGAGAAACATCTTATTTTCAGCTGTGTAATCCATCAGCGAGAAATATTATCTAGAAAATTCAATCGACATGATCAAAATAATCTGATTTGTTGACATGACATGATAATCATTCCAAACTAGAGTAAATCATAACTTTCAAAGTTGATCATTATTTGACAGGTTTAAGTGCATAGTGAGTGTTATTTTGTTATTCAATTTGGTTTTTTAAATAATCTATATTATAATTTTTTTGTTCTTATATGTTTGGACTGAAAATTGAACCTGAATTCGAGTGTATGAACATAACCTACTTTCTGGACTATTTGTAATGTATAAATCGGAATACGGGTAAGAAACAGTTTTGAACTGTGCCTGTTAGTCCTTCCCCAATCATTTTGAAGAATTGTGTTTTGTTTATCAATAGTTTATGAATAAATAACGAGCAAAGCTCGGAGTCTTGATATTGATCTGTAAATGTGCGTACAGACGTTTGCGCCACTAACACGCGCATTTCGCTTTCCATCAGCTAATGCTGAACGTATCACCTTATATGTACAATGATAAAACCATAAAAATGATCTTACCGTCTGTGTACCCACCTTTAAAATTTTAAAAGAAATTGTTGTCATATTCTTTCTCGTTAACGGGAGAGAGATTAACTCCAATCATACTCCTCAGAAGACTGTTTAACATTGCTAAATGAAGTAATCCGAAGTTAAATCAGTTCAAATTGTCAGATTAACACAGGAATTTCTGTGAAATCTAAGAGATCCGTTGAAGTAAATACCAGACTTCCAGCGATAAGAGTGTTGAGATGCATAACTAAGTCCTTTGTAGACAGACTCAAGCGACGAGGAGGAATTCCTGGAGCAGAATGAGTGAATGAGTTAATTGCAAGAAAAAGAAGATGGTGGCGGGAGGATGAGGAGGAAAAGAATAAGAAGAAAAAAAGGTAAAAAGGAGAAGACCATTCAACATGGAATGCATTGACAAATAGTCTACTAATGTAACCCAATGTAAGAAGAGGAAGAAGAAGAAGAAGAAGAAGAAGAAGAAGAAGAAGGAGAAGAAGGATGTGGAGAAAAAGGTGATGGAGAACAAGAAGAAGAAGAGGAAAGAAATAGGATGTGGAGAAAAAGGTGAAGGAGAAGGAGGAGGAGGAGGAGGAGGAGAAGGAGGAGGAGGAAGAGAAGGAGGAGGAGGAGGAGTAGGAGGAGGAGGAGGAGGAGGGGAAGGAGAAGAAGGAGGAGGAGGAGAAAGGAGAAGAAAAATAAGAAGAAGAAGAAGAAAAAGGGGAAGGGAAGGAGAAGAAGAAGAAGAAGAAGAAGAAGAAGAAGAAGAAGAAGAAGAAGAGAAGAAGAAGAAGAGAGAAAAAGAAGAAGAAGAAGAAGAAGAAGAAGAAGAAGAAGAAGAAAAGAGAAAAAGGAGAAGAAGGAAAAGAGAGAGGAAAAGAAGAAAAAAATAAGGAAGAGGAGAATAAGAAAAAGGTAAAGAATGAGTGGATGAGTTAATTGAGAAAATAACGGTGGAAAAGCTATAGTTCTATAAAGACTTCAGTTCTATAAACATGAGATCGACGTTATGATTGCAGTGAAGGATGATGGGTGAATATCATTGCCGATTCTCTGCCTTGCCACTGTCTTCTATAGCTGATACCGGTATGTCTTATGTAATATCAGCTGTTCATACTTGTTCAAAATAATCATTTTACAATGAGAATGACACTTATTATTATCTTATTTAATAAAAAATTAATTATATCTTATTCGTCACAAGAATATATTTTCACGGATCAACTAATGGATCTTTAATAATTTGGGATCAATGTATTGATTGATAATACTTCCCCTTTTTCACCCTCTCTCCCTTCTCTTTACTTTCCTTGCTCTGTTACCATAGGTAAGGAAAGTAATGCTTTCCAAAACGAATTAAGGTAGCCTACCCTAATTTCAAGTTTTCTATACGTTTCAAGGTCCCATGAGTCCAAAAACAAGATTTTTGGGTGATGGTGTGTGTGTGTTCTAACAATTCTCTTAAATTCATACCCTAGATAGCTATTTATGAGCCCTATCAACTGACATGAGTCTCATTTCTGGGAGAATTTCAGGAGTTCCTTAATATTTTTGAGAAAAATGTATTTTGTTGAATTTCTAACTCGATTTTCTCAGAAACCACTTGACGGATTTTTTTCAAATTCATACTCTGTGTAGTTATTAGCTTTATCAACTCCATCAACTGGCATTAATATTCTTCCTGATAATCTTACAGGGGATCCACCACACCCTTGAGAAACGGACTTTGTAACCTCCTTCTCGTGCATGAGGTAGGTAGGTAGAGAGGTTCATTAGAAAAACACATAGGTCGAGATATTTCATCTGTGAAACAGCTGTTTTGACGAATTTTGGAAAAAGCATCGATTTCCACAATTAACACAAAAGAGAATGTACTCTGAAATAGTATCTCACGTCACAAGGACGGGAAGGGGCTTTTGCAGGCGAGAATGATGTTTCTAGTCGAGGCGTTAGTCGAGACTAGAATTTCATTCGAGTACTGCAATAGTACTTTACGTAACAAGTCCGGTAACGATAATTTACCGCATAAGTATGATTGTTTCTGCCCGAAACGTAGTTGAGGGCAGAATTATCATACGAATGCGGTAAATACGTTACCGGACTTGTTACGTACAATATTTTTTGTCATACTTATCTGAGAGAGAATAATATTGCTGAGAAACAGAAACCATTACCTGCTGCTGCTCGAGCTACTGCATTCTATAATCATGGCCTAGCCCGTAGCGCCTAGTTCATAAAAGACAGAACCTTCGAGCTCAAATAAAATAATACAGGCCTAAATTATATGATTTCAGATGAGTTCTTATAACTTGAAACTCCTTAATGAGTTCTCTAATTATTGAGTTAGTAATATAATTACTCAGATGATTATAAGGACTCAATAGAGTCCTAACATACTCGACTGTAAAGAGAACATATGATCTCTTTACAGTATAGTATGCTGTAATGAAAATCACATGTTTTCTTTTCCTGAAAACAGCTGTTTACCGGCTTGATTTGATGCATGGAAAACAGCTGAAATTGAATGACTATGACAAAAACAATTGTATACAATAGTATGATCTATTGTAGGTCTTATGATAGTAGTTTTAAATATGTAGCCGCCAATCGTCATAATGTTATTCCCCTAAATTATTCTCGTTTAAGAATGAGGCTTACAGCTCAATGAGCAAGGAAAGTTGTGTAAAAATTCTTCTTCTATTTCTTCTTGTTCTTGTTCTTTCTCTTCTTTTTCTTCATATTCTTCCCCTTCTTCTTCTCTTCTTCTTCTTCTTCTTCTTCTTCTTCTTCTTCTTCTTCTTTTCTTCTTCTTCTTCTTCTTCTTCTTCTTCTTCTTCTTCTTCTTCTTCTTCTTCTTTTTGGATTGAATACGCAGGGCAGGTAATGGTAGTAGGGTACGTTTGCTTTGGTAAGACATTAGCAGACGACTTGGCAATGCAGCCCATGTTGAATGGTCTTCTCCCTTTTACAAATGAGCCCTGTACCTGCACAGGTCTCAGTTCGCCAAGGGATTCATTCGGCAGCTGGCTGCTGGCCGGAGAGGCCTTGCTTGTAATTAATTCTCCCAAACGCCACTGATTCACTCTTAAGATTCTACTGTACACCTCTGAAATTTCGTATTTTAGTTCCGCCACTTCCCACTATGACAGATTCAGCGCTGGAGAGAGTTCGTTTGGAGGAGTAAAGACATATTGGAAGTCTAGAAGTGTCTCCCCCCACCATTGACCATTGCTACAAGTGAGCAACAAAAAGGAGGGAAAAGAAATGACAAAAACCTCTGTCTCCATTCATGATTTCTGGTTCTGGAACAATGAGTCACGTTCCAACCAAGACACGACAAAGTATATTTGGCTACCACGTTATTGAATGCTAGAAAAGGGACAAAGCTATTCTCATGAGTGCTGCTCGTATCTTGAAATGCAACATTCCAACCTATTTCACACCAATTTGAACAAAATCATTGCTAGATTCTCTATTATATCAGTAGGCCTATAACTGTTATACAGTATGTATAAATCTGTTATACAAAAATAATTATTTATATGATGACTCTTGGCCTTGCAAATGAGCGAGTAACGAAAAACAGGCATAACAGGCATTTGTAAATTTAAAAATAAGCTAAGTTCTTGTCAGGTTCTGAATTGAAAAAAAACCAAATTCAAATTCAAATAAAATTTATTTCCGTAAAATAATACATTGAAAAAATTATTAGTTTTGTAATCTACAATCAATTGTACAATTCAAGTCAATCTAAATCGAATTTTAGCATTATAGCATATACATAGGCTACAGTTTACAATAAATCAAACTTGCATTAACAATAAATCAATAATAAATAAATATACAAATAAAATGAAATACACTATACTGTTACTAGAACTACTATTACACTAGAAACTGAAGCTACTATATACCCTACAACTTCAAATTTATCAATATAAGAAGAAAACTTTTCTCTGTGAGTGTTCTCAAACACAAAATGTGTGCGAGAAGTACAAACTCATTACTTGTTTTAAAATGGAAAAATTAATCTAAAAAAGTATTATTAATAATAAAAAATAATATAAAGAAGTAATTGAAAATATATTTCTATATATACATTGATAAACTACAATAAGTCAGAAGATAATTGAATTATATCCTAAAGGTAGTCAGCCCAGGAATTCAATATCACATAAATATACACTATACTGTTACTAGAACTACTATTACACTAGAAACTGAAGCTACTATTATACCCTACAACTTCAAATTTATCAATATCAGAAGAAAACTTTTCTTTGTGAGTTTTCTCAAACACAAAATGTGTGCGAGAAGTACAAACTCATTACTTGTTTTAAAATGGAAAAATTAATCTAAAAAAGTATTATTAATAATAAAAAATAATATAAAAGAAGTAATTGAAAATATATTTCTATGTATGCCTGAATGCAGGTATTAACTGGTGTGCTTTTTTTTCCGCGATAAATGCATTTCAATCTTCAACTTGGTGCCAACCTAACAAAGTCAACTCAACTTAATGCCAACCTGATAAAATTATTAATTTAGTTACCAGTTGGTTAACAACTGTTTCGAAGAGGTACTCTCTCTAGAGCATAGTTCAATATTAACATATGGTATGGACATTTTTCAATTATAATTAAGAGAATAAGAAGAATATAGATGCTAAAAGACGAACTTTGAACCCTTAAAAACCACCCTTAGAGTTAAAATATTGCCAAAAGATTTCTAAAGGGCCAACTGAACATACCTACCAAATTTGAACGTTTTGGGTCCGGTAGATTTTTAGTTCTGCGAGTGAGTGATTCAGTCAGTCAGTGCCATTTCGCTTTTATATATATATGTATATATATATACATATATATATATATATATTATATATATATATATATATATAGAAGCAGGAAATTATATTCATCAATAATTTCATAATGAGGATGAAATATTTTGTTAATTACTTAGTAGTCTACATTGTAAAGAGACGATCTGGCAACAGTGCAAAGCGAGAAAGAGATAGCGCTATCCGCTTTGTTGAATGATAGACAAGGATAGCAATACCTCACAGGGAAGGATATCACACTCACTCTAGAGAGATGATGCTAAGCGAGTTGCATAACCATTTCCTGCTTTGAAGCAATAATTGACCGAACGAAGTGAGGTCTAAGATTCAAGTCGACGGTTCGGCATTTCTCTCAATGTTTAAATGTTTACATGTTTATATATTTGTATGTTGCGCATTTACGGCGAAACGCGGTAATAGATATTCATGAAATTTGACAGGTATGTTACTTTTCAAATTGCGCGTCAACGTATATACAAGGTTTTTGGAAATTTTGCATTTCAAGGATAATATAAAAGGATAAAGGAGCCTCCTTCATACGCCAATATTGGAGTAAAATCAGACTATAGAATTATTCATCATAAATCAGCTGACAAGTGATTACACAGATGTGTGGAGAAGCCAGTCTATTACTGTATCTGTATAATTATGGTCTATAGTTTCGTTCAAAGACATTAAAGAGGTATGCATCTTTAAGCTGGGTTTACACCAAAGATATTAACAAAATGGTTATAACTTAATCCTTATAGATTCTATTAGATTGAACGGAAGTTGACAAACACAAATGTTCATCATGTGTATGATAAGTTATGTTCAATCTAATATAATCTAAAAGGATTGAGCTATTAACATTTTTTTAATAAATTTTGCTAATCGCAGCTTTAAGGTCTTTGGTTTTAATATTTTGTTTTACAGTCATGGTATTATTATGCGTGCCCATCAGTATCAATATTCTCACATTCGAAAAAAAACTGATTTAATAGGTGAATAGAAATAAACAAATGAACTAAATAATGCTGGAGAAATTATAATATTTTTGATTCTAAAAAAATAATTTTCATCAGATAGAAACATCATCACGGAACTGGATGAATTATATCATAATGGAATACAAATTCAAACGTGAACTGAGTTTGTTAACATTCAAAACAGTTGACATCTGGTACTTGTGGATGAGAATACTGCGTGAGGTCTACTGTTCACAGAACTACTAGTAATTTTTTTGTCAAAGTCATTCAATCTCAGCTGTTTTCCATGCATAAAATCAAGCCGGTTTGTTTGCAGAACAAATAAACATATGATTCTCATTCCAGCATACTCTTCTGTAATGAAACCATATGTTTTCTCTACAGTCGAATATGTTTCCTAGTTCCGAAATAGGAACAGCAAAACAGCTACAGAAAAAAACACCTTCAGCGCTCCAGGTAGAAGTTTTGTCAAAACTCCTGATTCAGAATTTGTAAACTAGGTTATTTTATAGTGAGCATTTAGTAACTTCAGCACAAGCACATGATGTTTTCTATTTCGCTTATTATGACAGAAAATAGTGTATGATACTTGGACGTGAATGTCTTTTGCAGTGCTCGAATGAAATTCTAGTCTCGGCTAACGCCTCGACTAGAAACATCGTTCTCGCCTGCAAAAGGCCCCTTCCAATCCTTTTGACGTAAGATATTATTGCACTATTTTTTTATAGTAAGGTCCTCGTTATAATGGCAGTATTTGATTATATATTGATGTTGTTATCCTTGTCTATCATTCCACATAGCAGATAGCACTATCCTTCTCTAGCTCCGCAACGTTGCCAGATCGTTTCTAAACAGTGTAGAAATTTAATTAGTCCTATATTTTCGGACTTTTAGAATGTTATCTAAGATTTAGAAATAAATAGTACGAGGAGTATTCGTAGTTTTTCTTCCCTGATCAGTGCTTCTTTGTAAAAATCATAAATAAATTATAAATTAACAAATTGAATGAAAAAGACTAAGAAATTGTCAAAAAACCACTGATTTATTGATAATTAGAAAGACCGGTTTCGGTTATTACACTATTGTCAATCTCTGATAAACTAAAACCTCAGACTTCTAAACTAAAACTTCAAAGATTGACAATGGTGT
Source organism: Nilaparvata lugens (assembly GCF_014356525.2). Taxonomy (NCBI): domain Eukaryota; kingdom Metazoa; phylum Arthropoda; class Insecta; order Hemiptera; family Delphacidae; genus Nilaparvata; species Nilaparvata lugens. Next base: position 29,055,391 of record NC_052512.1, read on the forward strand.
AATAACCGAAACCGGTCTTTCTTATTATTATTCAGTGGTTTTTTGACAATTTCTTAGTCTTTTTCATTCAATAAGAATAATTACCACAATATCAACTTCTCAACTACACAAAAAGTGAAATTAACAAATTATTAAATAAATAAATATAAGTAAAATAAATAAATATAAGTAAAATAAATATAAAGTATAAATATGAAGTATAATTAAGTATAGTATTTAGTTTAATAAATATAAAGTATAATTGAGTATTTTCAACAGGAATGGACAGTTAATATTACATCAGATGAACCGGTATCAGCTATCCTCTATAGAAGGCAGTGTCAAAGCAGAGAATCGGCAACGATTCCCGCCAATCTTCCTCCAATGCCATTAAAATGTGGACCTCACTGGAGCTTTCATTCAGTCGACCTATTGAATTCCAGCGCTGCAGCGTAAAACTGCAGCGAATGGAGTGGAGCAATAAAATTCTATTCATTTGATAAAAAATGTTTCAGGCATAGTTTTGTAGAGTATTATGGTTCACAGTCACGCTACAATGGAATATCAATTAAAGTTTGGAATCAATTGAATTTAACAAAGTTTTCCGAGCGGAGCGTTTCTCTGGCAAAGTCAATGAGGCGAGCTGAGTAAACTTTTGCTTTGGGAAATTTGGACGTCATTTTTCCCTCTTAGCAATAGCTCCAAATCTCTCCTCGTGTTTTGAACTATGATGAGGTCCACGTCATAATGACAGTGTTTGATTGGCAATGGTATTGCTATCCTTGTCTATCATTCAACAAAGCGGATAGCGCTAGGCTATCTCTTTCTCGCTTTGCTCTGTTGCCTAATCGTCTTTTAACGAAGTGGAATCGATTATTGATTGACAAGATATTTCATCATAATTATGTGGATTCATCATGGAATTATTGAAAAATATAATCTCTTGCTCAATAAAATATAATTGATTATTATTAACGAGAATCCTATACTATTAAACGAGCAAATTCTGTTCATATGACTGTTTAGATGTTTGGATGTTTAGATGTTTAGATGTTTAGATGTTTAGATGTTTAGATGTTTAGATGTTAGATGTTGATATGTTCATATGTTTGTATTTCACCGGATCTCGAAAACAGCTCCAACGATTCTCACGAAATTCAGAACATAGTAGGTTTATAATACAAAGATTTGATTGCACTGAATCTCATCCCTGGGAAAACTTGCTGGAGGACATTAAAAGGATAATTATTATTCATCCTTGGGAAAACCGCTGATAATAATTATTTCATCGTCTGTTGGTGATGAAAGTGAGTGAGCGAGTTCATGTGTGTGGCACTGTCAAAACTATTACTCAGCTGTTGAAATTTTGTAATCATTTAATCAGGTACTTAGTGCCGGTTGCAAAAAAGGCGGGTTATTTTCAATCCTGATTAATTCCAGTAGATCCATCTTTTTGAAATGGTCTTCTCGGATTTGGTTCACGTAAAGTTGACCAGGATTGAAATTTAACCGTCTTTTGTGCAACTGGGCCTTTGTGAGGTAGATTTTTGCATTCCTCTGGGAATTAATCTCAATTTAATGTGAGTAGGTAGAACATTTCTGTATGAATGTTATTATAATTTCTTCTTTCGTGATAAATTTCTTATGCTTTTGTACTCCAGAGCGAAGCGCGGTCCCCGATATTGAATTAATGACATCAACAAAGATGTATCAGCTAACTTCTATAGAAGGCATTGACAAGGCAGAGAATCGTTATAGTTGTTCTCCTATCTTTCTCCACTGCCATCCACGTTATGAAACTCACGGGTAATCAGCGTACGTTATCTCTCTTCTTATAGATATTTGTGGCAACGGATATTCAACTATTTTGAGCAGGTGTTCCTAGAAGATCAATTAGGGTATTGTCAGAGCCAAGCATTGTTTTCACTTTCTGTTAAGTGTCAGCGATGAATCAGAACAATTAATTCACTTGTCACGTGGTTTACTTTGGAATAGTACCAAATGTAGCGATCTACATTTCTTCTAAAAATATACGTTGAAGCTCACGGTTGTAAGACAGTGGTCTAAATTAGGAGTGGATTTCAATTTTCTGTCTCACTCTTCATTCATACAAATTACTTTGTCTCCATTTCATTCTTCTATTCTCCCTCCTCTCCTTTTTTTCTTTCTTCTCACTTATCTTCTCTACGGACCACGCCTCATCACAAGAGCAACAATGTTTTTATAGCATTTCGACTATAGTCAGGTCCGCGTTACAATAGCAGTGGAGAAAGATAGGAGAACAACGTTGCCGATCCTATATCTTGTCAATTCCTTCTATAGACGGTAGCTGATAAAGGTTAATCAATGTAATATTAACAACTGTTCATTCTCGTTTAAAATAATCAAATATATTTTATAAAGTAAGAAATTATATTTTTCAATAATTTCATGATGAATTCACATAATTGAGGTGATATATTTTGTTAATAAATCATCAATTCTACATTGTTAAAAGACGATCTGGCAACAAAACAAAGCGAGAAATAGATAGCTCTATCCACTTTGTTGGATGATAAACAAGGATAGCAATACCATCGCTAATCAAACACTCCCATTATAACATGGACCTCACTGTAGTATCAAAAATGTGATAGTTGGAGTGAGAGAGCGGAGTATCTCATAAGGAATGTTTGGAAAATATTATTAACCCAATTCAGTCCTTAACCAGAGAAGGCTGAACCAATAAGTCATACCTTCACAATAGTATAATTCGCACCTAGGGCCGAAAATTAGACTTTTCCGGCTCGAAATCGGTTTTCAAGTCCGAGGCCGTAGGCCGAGGACTAGAAAAGATTGAGAGCCGGAAAAACATTTTTGCCCGTGGTGTGAACGCTATTTTTCGCCACACAGAAAAATAAACAATAATGAGAATAATTGTTTATTAAGCACTTCCGAATGCAAAACTTGAAGGTCATAGCTCCAGCAAATCTGAGGTAATTTGAATATCAGGAAATTGTCCAAAAATTTTTATTTTTCATTCTGATTCGTCTAAATAACCTAAAAGATTATGTTCAATTGTGTGGGAGGTTGAGTTTATACTTGTTTATTCTTTCAAATGACAATAAGATGATATTATTTTAAATGTTTTAATTATTGAATAATGAACTCAAATAATGAAAAGTTCTTTGATCAGCTGTTTTAGCACACTTGAAATTTAGCGGCCGGAAAGGGTACTCTTTCCGGCCTTAGCCGGGAAGAAACCTGTTCTGACGTCAGACGAGAGTCGTCTGCAAACAATGTCTTTCAGATCTACATAGGGACTGGAAAACAGCTGCTTTCTGTGCAGTGTGGCGAAAACAACATTGTTATTAATATAGCCAAAATGAAATAGCCTGATATTGGTCTCCTACTAGGTGCTATAATAACGTTGAAAAAACTGTATTATGATAATTTGAGGAATTAAAAATGCTAATTTTGATAGCATTCACCTGAGACTTGTATTTCACATGCGTCTCCTAAACTAATTGCCTTTATTAAGGGCGAAGTTGGTCCTCTCTGCCACACAAACCTAGATAGTTGAAATTATCAGAAATCCATACTATCTCAAACCGTCCCAAACACTATCCTCATTCAAAGATAGTGATATTTATCAATCTATCTGTCATCTATACTATAATAAAGGAAAAAACTGGCTTATACACGTACTGGATAGGAAAATTATGTTTGACGCATTATCACGTCTGAACTACTCAACTGATTAACTTGAAATTTTGCAGTTTAGATTCTTAATCAACCGAGGATGGTTATGGGTCTATTTTCAATTTTTCAAGGTTTCATTATGTAAAGTTTTCAGTTTGTCAAGTCCTCAATTAGACCCTTGTGGAGCACGGGTTACCTGCTAGTATCAAATATACACATAGACAGGTTCATAATAAATTAATCATAGACATATCAATGATTAGGTCTAGGAATCAATGAAAATATTCAATGTATATTATTGTAGTATGATAAAAAGAATCATCATGACAAGTAGGTGAGTGACAAGAGATTATCTATATCTGTCTGTCTGTAGTTTTCTGCTCGTTAGCAGGTCCTTCTATATGGCAGCAGCTCTCCACTCTCTTCTATTCTCTGCCAGTCGTTTCGTTGCATAGTAGCTCATCCCCTCCTTGATGTCGTCCAACATTTTGTATCTTCTTCTCCCTCTTCCTCTTCTTCCCTGAATGGTCCCCTCCATGGCTTCCACCAACAAGCATTGCCGTCTCATCCAATGTCCCAGCCATCTCCTCTTTCTTCCCTTTATCACATCCAGCAGACTCCTTCTTTCCCCAACCCTCCTCAACACCACCTCGTTTGTAACTTTATCCCTCCAACTGATCCCCTCCATCCTTCTCCATATCCACATTTCCAATGCCTCAAGCCTCCTCTTATTCTCCTTTCTCAGCGTCCAAGTTTCTGCACCATACAGTGCCACACTCCAAACATAGCACTTTATTAGCCTTTTCCTTAGTGTCTTATCCAGTTGGCTACAAAGAATTCTCTTTTTCTTATTGAATGCTGTTTTTGCCATGGCAATTCTTACTTTGATTTCTTTGTTGCATTTCATATCCTCTTCCATTATGCTTCCTAAATACTTGAAAGATGATACCTGTTCCAACTGTTCACCCTCCAGTACAGCATTCCCCATTCTTGCTTGCCCAGCACCAATTCTCATGCACTTTGTCTTCCTGACGTTTATCCTCATTCCATACCTCTCACAAGCCTCATTCATATCTATATAATATATATAAAAGCAAAATGGCACTCACTCACTGATTGATTGACTGACTGACTGACTCACTCACTCGCAGAACTAAAAATCTACCGGACCAAAAACGTTCGAATTTGGTAGATATGTTCAGTTGGTAGAGGCGCACTAAGAAATCTTTTTGCAATATTTTAACTCTAAGTGTGGTTTTTAAGAGTTTAAAGTTCGTCTTTTAGCTTGTATATTCTTCTTATTCTCTTAACTATAATTGAAAAATGTCCATACCATAAATTATGTTAATATAGAACTATAATCTAGAGAGAGTACCTCTTCGAAACAGTTGTTAACTGGTAACTAAATTAAAAATTTTGTCAGGTTGGCATTAAGTTGAGTCGACTTTCTTAGGTTGGCACCAAGTTGAAGATTGAAATGCATTTATCGCGGAAAAATTGATTGGGCACTGCTACTTCAATCAGAGCTATTCCTGAGAATATTATATTACTAGCCGTCAGCCTCGCTTCGCTCGCCATATCCGTTTAGCCAGACTTTTAGTCTGGACCCCCAACTGGATCGTCCTAACATATATGATCGTCCTACAAATGAAAAATGCAGGCGAGCGAAGCGAACCTGCTGATCTCATTCTTGGACGATCCAGTCGGGGGTCCAGGGGGCGGAGCCCCCCTGCTAGACGGGATATGGCGAGCTAAGCGAGCCTGACTGCTAGTTTATATATATTTACTAGCGGTTAATCAGTGCTCCGCAAGGGTCTATTCTAAAACTTGACAAACTAAAAACTTTAGGTGATAAAATCTTGAAGAATTGAAAATAGTCCTATAAGCATCCTCGGTTCATTGGGAATCTATATGCAGAATTTCAAGTTAATCAGTGCAGTAGTTCAGACGTGGTGTTGCGTCAAACATAATTTTCCTATCCCGTACGTGTATAAGCCAGTTCTTCCCTTTAGTATAGCAAATGGGAATGACGCAAGATATCAACTGAGTGGGTAGATGGATTCACGGTTTTGATTAGGTTCTGACAAGTCGCACATTTTCTGACAATTGCATATACGACCACAGAGTAGCGACAGGGACGGACACAACAAAACGATAAGTTTTGAGACATTCCTGATTCCATTTTCGTCTCTGTTACAATGTGACCAGTGGTTTAACACGTTGCTGGGGACATTTTTAAGATTTGGTTTATTTTCTGCATATCATATGTCACATTTACAACCGTGTATGTCATAGGAATTTTGTATCCTTTCTTGTCGTGTAGTATTCACTCGCTATCAAGATACCGTACGGTACTATCAACTTGCTATTTTAGCAGAATATGTTTCAATTTGGTTCATTAGATCATTGTAGACTATAGTGAGGTCCACGTTATAAAGGCAGTGTTTGATTAGCGATAGTATTGCTATCCTTGTCTATTATTCAACAAAGCGCATAGCGCTAACTCCTTCCCGCTTCGCTCTGTTGGAAGATCGTCTTTCGACAATGCGGAATAATTAATTAACAAAATATCTCATCTTAATCATCGAAGTCTGTTATGAAATCATTGGAAAATATAATTTCTCGCTTAATAAAATCGAATTGATTATTTCAAACAAGAATGAACCGTTAATATTACATCAATAAACCTGTATCAGCTACCCTCTATAGAGGACATTGACAAACCAGAGGATCGGCAACGTTGTTCTCCTATCTTTCTCCACTGCCATTATAACGTGGATTTCACCACAGTATATTGAAGGAGATGTCTTCATTCCTCTGGGATTTAATCTCGATTTACTGTGATTAGATAGAACATTTCTGTATTAATGTTATAATAATTACTTCTTTCGTAATGAATTTTCTATGCTTTTGTACACCAGAGCGAAGCTCGGTCCCCTATATTTAACCGTTTAAAATAATCAATTTGATTTCATTAAGCAAGAAATTATACTTTTCAATAATCTCATAATTAAGAATAAATATTCTGTCAATCAATTAATCATTCTACATTGTTGAAAGACGATCTGGCAACAGAGCAAAGCGAGAAAGAGATAGCGCTTTCTGCTTTGTTGAATGATATACAAGGGTAGCAAGTCCATTGCAAATCAAACACTGCCATTAAAACATGGACCTCAATATAGAGAATGAGATTTATTCATTTCATTGACAATACAAAACATTATCACAATATTATAATATGATTGGGAGAAGACAACATGCATAGCCCCAAACTGTCTAGATCCCAAATTTTGAAGAATGAGGACCGCTTTTTGAGCTCGGGATTTAGCTAAGTTCTAGACTTCAAACAGCTGGAGTCAGAAAATTGGCTTTCCGAAACGTGGGCACAGTCGCAGTCCACGTTTAAATTTAATTTTGAAAAACTAGGAAATTGAACACAAAATAAAATACAGAGAAAATAGTGTACAGTTTAAGCTATTTTTAATTATTTAGGAATGTTTCATTTCGCCAAGGAAAAACGTTTCCAATAATAGTTATAGAAATGAGAAAATAAAGATACATTGGTGCATGCAATTTATATTGTAGTTCTGATTTTTAATATATTATTTGGGTACATGAGAGAAGTCCAGAACCAATTTCTTCATGCAAAATTTCCTTGTGCTAGATACAGAGTGGTCCAAAAAAATCGTATTTTCGGCTCATTTTCTAGTTTTCCACTATTTCTGCCAAATCTCGTAATCGGACAGAGACATTTGCTTCCGCATTTTTTCTAGATTATATAATTCGGAATAGAATAAGATCATTCCGAACTCTCTATCTCCAATGAGTACTGAGTTATGATTTTTCAAAAATGAGTGAAATTTGAAGAAAAAATCAATTTTGATGAATTTTAGTTTTTGATCAACAATATCTTTCGATTGTTACCATTTTGTTGTCCTGATTGTTACCAGGATCAAAATTTTATAACACTTAACCTTCTGACACAATGCTTAGATTTCATCGTGCTACACTTCATTCTTCTCGGCTCGTCAAGTCGGTCCAAAGTCATGCATCATAAGTCGAATTCGGTTGAAAAGTGGAAGATTTATTGTTGAGTGTACTTAAGCCTTTATTCCAATGCACAAAAAATGGCCAATTTCTATATTCAAAGCTGCATGTCTTTTGAAATACTTCTGATAAAATTTCTAAATCTAGTGTGAAAAATGGCCCCCTCTACCTACTCCAATAAATGATACTTTCAATTCCAATACCATTCGAAAGTTACAGAAGATTTCAAAAATGGCGATTCCAGTTTTTACATTATTCCGTGATTTCCGTTGAACAAGAGTTTCTAAAACGAGTCTGATACATCATAGAAACTCTCGGTTGATCCCAAATTGTAGATAAATTCATCCTCTACGAGCTTAGTTGTCTAAAATCCATCTTGAATCACTTTACCCTATCATAGTACTGCCAAAACCGTTAATATAATAAAAATATCTACAATTTCCGGATTTTTTCAACAATCAAATCTCACTCTACGAAAATATTTTTCCATAAATCGTTTACAGGAGGAGATAGAGAAAATTATATTGTACATTTCAAGATCAACTAATGATTATTATAATGAGGGGTTACCGAGATACATAGCTTTGAATATAGAAATTGGTCATTTTTTGTGTATTGGAATAAATGCTTAAGTACACTCAACAATAAATATTCCACTTTTCGACCGAATTAGACTTATGATGCATGCTTTTGGACCGACTTGACGAGCCGAGAAGAATGAAGTGTAGCACGATGAAATCTAAGCATGGTGTCAGAAGGTATAAGTGTTTGAAATTTTAATCCTTGAGGTGTCCCTAAGCGCGCCTCTCCACTAGGAAATACTGAAATGAAGTGCATCTAACGGGTGATTTTCATAGAACATAATCTTATGCACTTATGCAAAATATCATTATGCATTGTGCGAAATATCAATTTGACGACAATGTAGTTGGTGATAATGGTTGAAGCTGAAAATTAGGTATTTTTCACAATACAAGGAGCATTGTTGTCAGGTGTACCTGAAAATCTATATGAGATAGAGCGCTCCACCTGATCTCAAATTGTAGAGCACAAAAATACGCTAAGAGGGATTTTGAATTATACATCTAAATGGTAACAATCGGAAGATATTATTGATCAAAGACTTAAATTCATCAAAATTGATTTTTTTCTTCAAATTCTACTCATTTTCGAAATATCATAACTCAGTACTCATTTGAGAAAAAAAGTTTCGAATGATCTCATTTTATTCAGACTTTCATAATCTATAGAAAAGGCAAGAGCAAATTTTTCTGTCCGATTACGAGATTTGGCAGAAATAGCTGAAAACTGGAAAATGAACCGAAAATACGAGGTTTTTGCGCCACCCTGTATCTAGCACAAGGAAATTTGTTCTGGACTTTTCTTATGTACCCAAATAATATATTGAAAAATCATAACTACAATATAAATTGCAAGAACACACCCTTTTTTATGTCTATATTGACTGGACTACAAGGAAAGTCAAATTTTTAACTCCAGCTGTTTGAAGTCTAGAACTTTGCTGAATCCCGAGCTCGTAAACTGGTCCTAAAAGGTTTGAAAGAAGAATAAGGTTATGATTTCACTTGAAAAAGTCCGATTTTCACTTCAAAATTAATAAAAAATGAATGAATAAGTAATAAAATGATCCACTCACCCAAGCATATCTGTAGATACATCAACAGCCAAATAATGCGTCGTGGAAGGGACTTCATTGTTCAGATACAATCACACAAACACACAACGAACACAACACACGAACACACAAACACTCAGGGAAAACTGTTAGTGACGTCAATTATTTTCAACAATTTCTCTTGCGTTCAAACACCTTCCAATTACTTCTATCGTTGAAATGAAACTGCTCCACAATATTCTAGCATGTTTATCTCAGAGTAGAATCTGGAAAAAACAAAATATCGTCACCTAAACGTGTGGGGAATCTGGGCTTTTCAATACACGCACTTCGAGGAAACTGTTTTTCCAACAATAGAGTTTCCCACACAAAAGGGAAACTCGATTGACGGTTTCCACGAAAATTCTGGTCTCTCAACCATTTATGAATGCTCCCCAAATTGAGCTATAATTATTGATATTGTAACTGAGTATGTTTCTATTATCTGAAACTCCATGTTAATTGATTGTCGATTTAAATTTGTTTTCCCTGAATTTTACTAGTTTGAAAGTCATTAGTGGGATATGATTCGTTAAGTGGTATATGTGCAATCTGTATTCTGTACATTCTGGATAAGTATTATCTAAATAGACAATATTAAATAGACAATATTTATTTATTTATACATTGACACATAGCATACAATATAATTCTCAGCTATGAATGATGAAAAATATAGTCTCATCTATATACTATGAAAAAGGAAATAACTGGCTCATACACGTACGAGATAGGAAAATTATGTTTGACGCATCATCACGTCTCAACTACTTGACTGATTAACTTGATATTTTGCATGTACATTCTTAATCAACCGAGGCCTATTTTCAATTGTTCAAGATTCCATTACGTCAAGTTTTGGAATAGACCATTGTGGTGCATGGGTTTCATGCTAGTATCAAACTATTAGGAATTTTATCTTCAATCTGGAGATCATAAACTTTTAAACTCTTAAAAGTCTTATAGAAACGGGCTTTATGGGAGTTTGATTAATTTATTTATCAAAGTCCCTCATTAAATATTTTGTTACAAAAAGTTCCAAATGCAGTTTATGGAAAGGGGGAGAGTATCTAGTACCTACCAAGTAGTTTTTAGTAAAACTGAGGCCTGAATACAGATACTCGGTTTAAACGGAGAAATATCAGCTGTACGTTAGAACCCCGTATGAAACACATCAAGATGAATGCAGAAATATCTACAAGTAAACGTGGTTTAGTGTTAAACGTAGTGTTAGCATAATATGACCCTTGGACTACTACAGAATTGATAACAAGCTAAAAATATTTAGCGCGTTTATTACGCTTGTATAGTTGGGACCTATATAAGATTCATACAATAAGTACATCATCAAAATGATAGGGAGAGGAAAAATAAGGTAAACTTGTGCTATTGAAAAGGATAATGCCATGGTTTATTCATTGTATTTAATTATTATTGTTGAGAGATGTGGTTACTCCAGACTATTTAATTTTGTCAATCAACTTGAACTAGATTATATGATTATTTTGTGAGTTTGTTCCATGTTTTTACGAAAGTTTTATCATCAATCTATTTGAATTTGAAAATGTTTGTTTTATTTTGAGAAAGGAACAGTTTTGGGCTTAAAGCATGTTGTTCCTTTCCCAATCATTCATAACTTAATAAAGAATGATATATATCAATGTATAAATAAATGTATTCTGATTTGTAGATTCAGATTGATGATTTGGTGTGATAATCAAAATGGATATAACCTACATGATATTTGGACAATTTGATACAAAATTAGGAAATTGAAAACGTTTTGGGCAATAGCCTTTTTTTTCTTTTCCGACAATTGTTTAGTTTGCTCTATCAAATAAATAAATATATAGATGCTGTATATTTTTGATAGAGAATTATGTTTTTCGGAATCCTATAGTGAGGTCCACGTTATAATAACAGTGGAGAGAGATAGAAGAATCTGTCTTGTAAATGCCTTCTAGAGACGGTAAACCTGATACAGGTTTATTGATGTAATATTAACTGTTCATTCTCGTTAAAAAAAAAACATTTATATTTTATAGAGCAAGGAATTATATTTTTCAATAATGGATTTTCATAATTTATTAAGAGAAAATATTTTGTCAATTAATTTTCAATTCTACATTATTGAAAGACGATCTGACAACAGAGCAAAACGAGAAAGAGATAGCGCTATCCGCTTAGTTAAATGATAGACAAGAATAGAAATACCATTGTTAATCAAACACTGCTATTATAACGTGGACCTCACTATAGATTGACCACGCTGTATATTTTCGATGGAAAATTATGTTTTTCGGGATCCCAGATTCCAAATGGATTTATTTATTGAATCTAGTGTTGAAGTATAAATAACAACAAGAGACTATCTCATTCTTCCGAAATTGTTCACATTCTATCCGAAATTGTTTCGCGGGTAACAAGATAACAAACTTTCAGGGAAGGTAAGGGAATTGAAGAAGTTTTGGGCAATATCTTTTTTTTCTTTTCTGACTATTGTATTTTTCACTCTATCCAATAAATAAATAGATAAATATATTGATCATGGTGTATATTTTTGATAGAGGTTTATGTTTTTCGGGGCCTATATCTATGCTTGATTGTGAAGAATAATGCCATGGTTTAAATACTAAAAATGAATTATTATTTTTGAGAGATGTGGGTACTCCAGATTTTTCAATTTGTGTAAATTTGAACTAGATTGATCATGCTGTTTAATATTTTCGATAGAGAATGATGTTTTATGGAATCCTATATTCCAAATATTGTTGAATGTATTGAATTAAGTTTTAAAGTATAAATAATATAGAGAGACAATCACATTCTATTCGCGGGTAGGAGAAACTCGAAGGGAAGGTACGCACAAGACAGTGGTAGGTCTACACCCGTTTCCAAGACAAGCAGCTTAGCTGGGAACGTGCAAACGCGGGCAGACGAGAACTTCTACTGCATCGCATCGCAGCCGCCTATTCGAAAGTCAAGCTACATCGGCGCCAAGCCCACGCATGCGCACAGGACACTCATCCAGATGATACGCAAGATTCCGCCACTTTGATACTGTATCAAAGCGCCGTTGCTTCAGAAGAAGTAGCCCACGTATTCAATATAGTGGAACGTCGATAATCCTATAGTATTAAACAAGCAACTTCTGTTTATATGTTTGGATGTTTAGATGTTTGGATGTTTATATGTTTGTATTTCACCGGATCTCGAAAACGGCTCTAACAATTCTCACGAAATCAGAACATAGTAGGTTTATAATATAACGATTCGATTGCACTAGGTCTCATCCCTGGGAAAACTCGCTGAAGGACATTAAAAGGATAATTATTATCCATCCTTGGAAAAACAGATGATAATAATTAGTTCGTCGGCTATTGGTAATGGAAGTGAGTGAGCGAGTTCATGTGTGTGGGACTGTGTGAAAATTATGACTCAGCTGTTGAACTTTTATAATCATTCAATCAGATACTTAGTGCCGGTTGCAAAAAAGCCGGGTTATTTTCAATCCTGAATAATTTCAGTAGATCCATAATTATTTTTGAAAGGTCTTCTCTGATTTGGTTCACGTGAAGTTGAACAGGATTAAAATTTAACCGGCTTTTGTGCAACTGGGCCTTTGTGAGGGAAATCTTTGCATTCCTCTGGGAATTGATCTCAATTTACTGTGATTAGATAGAACATTTCTGTATGAATGTTATTATAATTTCTTCTTTCGTAATAAATGTTTTATGCTCCTGTACTCCAGACCAAAGCTCGTTCCCCGATATTTCGAATTAATATAGCCATAGATTGAAGATACTGTTCAATTTGATATTATGATATAACTGTTCAATTTATACTAGTAGTTCTGTGAACAGTAGACCTCACACAGTTTTCTCATCCACAAGTACCTGGCGTCACCTGTTCATCAGCTCCAGACATCTGTGTAATGCATGCAATGAATAATCCACTTGTCAGCTGATTGATTATGAATAATTCTATAGTCTGATTAATCCTATCTTCAGAGTAGATGATATAAACTTACTAAGTCATATGAATGAGAACCCTTCAATAAGTTAGAGACTGTTGTAGATAATATAATACTGTAACTTCCAGGATGAGTTATTGTTTAAATACTATTCCTTTTGACGTACAACTGGATTTCAACCCCTCATAAGGGGGTGACTTAGGGGTCGTAACTGGAATATTTTAGATGTAAACACCCATTATGTAGTTCATAAAGATGAACGAGACAGATGGCATCGATAAAAATGTTCTATGATACTTTTATTCAAAATGGCAGCTGATTGAACTTATCAATTATTTCTTTGAAAACTAAAACTCCAATCAGCCGCCATATTGGATGAAAGTTTCGTAGAACCTTTTTATTGATGTCATTTTTCTTGTTCTAGGAAGGCCTTGGAAATGATGAACCACACAATTGGTGTTTACATTTCAAATATTCGAGTTACAACCCCTAAGTCAACCCCTTATGAGGGGTTGAAATTCAGTTGTACGTCAAAAGGCGAAGTTTTTGACCAAGTTTTTGAACAATCCAGAAAGTTACAGTATTATATCTACAACAGTCTCCAACTTATTGAAGGGTTCCCATACATATGACTCACTCTGTATATAGTGATATCTGAGTATGAAGGCGAATCCTTTTCCTTTCATATTATCCATGAAATGCAAAATTTCAAAAAACCTTGTGTTTACATCGACGCGCAGTTAAAAAAGGAATATTCTTGCAAATCTCATACAATTCTGTAAACGCGTTTGGCCGTAAATGCGTTACATACATACAGATAAAAGAAAATCCATAGTTAAAACATAGACCTCACTCCGTTCGGTTAATTATTTACGTTGGTCTCCCGCTTTCGCCTCCAATACTCTTTCATCCTGCTCAGCACTCTGAGCGATTCGTCTTTCTAACGACCAAGTTTCAATTCTGAGTTCGTCTTAGAAAACTTCAAGCTGATTCCGTAGCCCTGCTCTGATTACCAAATTTGCCTCGGTTATATTCAATTTTTGCATATCCTTCTTAGACTCTATAAACCACTTAAATTTGGATCTCCCACTTATTTTCTACTCGTATTTAAACCAGTTGAACGTTGATAATCCGGATTAATGGGGGACCGGATTTATGCTCAGACCCAATCCAGGAGATCAAAATTACCTTATGATAATAATATTAAGGACTGAAAATTGTGTGAAGTTAACAGCTACAAGACTTACCTATTTCGGACTATGTGTAACACTATCTACATTTTGGGGAGAGGAATAGCACAAGGTTACCTTATTTTTTCTCTCCCTATAATTTTGGTGATGTACTTATTGTATCAATCAATGACGAACAAAGAATAATTACCTTTAAAACAAGACAACCACATTTAATAGAAACGTTCAAAACTTTGCAACATAGGGTGGAGAGATATTGTAGCACAAGAGTCGATTAAATTTCAATCGTGATTAATTCCACGAGAACCAATCAGAGAAGCCGTCTTATCAGAAAAGCCTCCTCTATTTTACTTTCCTTGCCCTATTACCATAGGTAAGGGAAGTAAATTGCTTTCCGAAAAAATTAAGGTACCCCAATTTCTAAAATTTTATACGTTTCAAGGTCCCCTGAGCCCAAAAATGAGTTTTTGGGTATTGGTCTATGTATATATATATATATATATATATATATTATATATATATATATATATATATATATATATATGTGTGTGTGTGTGTGTGTGTGTGCCAATGTACCTAGAATGTATTCTACTGTTGATTCTGTTGTGTTGTACTGTTGATTCTAAATCATTCACTGAAAGAGATAGCAGAATCGATCCCGTCAGCTGATTGATTTTAAATTATAATGGAAATTTTCATAACGGCAGGGAAAGCTGTGTGAGTGCGCTACACCAGATTTTTTAACATTGATGAGGTATTGACATAGAATGACTCAAGACCGAATTGACCAAAACAAAAACTTGGTTTGAGCACCAGTTGATTGTAAATGAACACAAAATCATTTTACAAAACCAATTGAAATTCATCTGACCCTTTCACCCTCTCTGTCTCACACACACACACACTCTCTCTCGTATTTTCTCTCTCTTCTCTCTCTCCCTCTCCCTCTCCCTTACATTACATACATCCCAGTTGCATTACACATTTATATTATCGTTATTCTAATTGCATTTAATCTTCATTCTCATTGATAAATTATTTATACTTTGTAAAATTTGTTGAATAATTAGCATTACCGTCATTTAATGTGAATTAGTGTATAAGCCAGTAAATATTGTGAAATACATAAATATGGAATCTTATCTAATCTAATCTAATCCCTACCATACTTTTCCACGTTCTCTCCTTAACTCTCTCTCTTACACTCCACAGCCTTTTCTTCTATTCATCCCTACACATTTTCTTCTTCTTTAAAATATATCTCTTACACACACACTCTCTCTCACCTTATCTCCCTCTCTATCTCTATCTCGATAACTCTCTCTCTCTCTCTTGCGTCCCAACAACCCAAGGTGCTAGAGTTGTAGAGCCCCACCTGAATTCCGGGTTCCTTTATATCCATAATCCTCTATATTCTACATCCTTACCCCTCACCAAGCCTTAATATCCTCCTACTTGTACCTTCCAATTTTCCACTTCCCTGTGAATTCTGCCCATCCAATAAATTAGCCTAGATAATTTTCATCAATTGTATTAATTTCCACTAATATTTTTCACTATGTATTGTATTTGAATTTGGAAGTGTTATTTTTTTGTTTGTTTTGTTAAATTTGATAAGTGTTTGCCATAGGTCTTGTCAGATCTGGCAATGTAAGACAAATTGGATAAATATCAAATATTTTTTTCTCTCTCTCTCTCTCTCTATCTATCATCTGTACATCTCACACATACACTCACCCACTCTTTTTCCCTCTCGCACTCTCTCATTTTGGTAGAGAGTTAGTGGGAAGGATATTTTTAATATTCTTTCCGAAGAATGGACATTGATATGTCCAAAGCTCCGCCAATTCATGTAGATGCATAATAATATAATTATCTATAGTTATTATATTACAAATTGCTTTTTCATATCATATACAGTTCAATAATAATTTTCTTAGTCTATATTATGTAAATTCATGTATAATTATGCTGTATTGTAAGCTATTGTATATGAGTGAATAAGCCAGTATATATTGTAATCTACATAAATAAAGTACTCAATCTCTCTCTTTCTCTCTAACTCTCACTGTCACTCACTCACTCTCTCTAACTCTCACTGTCACTCCCTCACTCTCTCTCACTCTCTCTGTCACTCTCTGTCTCTCTCTCTCTCTCTCACTCTCTCTCTCTCTTTCTTCCTCCCTACTATACTTCTCCACGTTCTCTCCGATACCCTCTCTCTTACACTCCACAGCCTTTTCTTCTACTTCATTAGCTTAATTAAAACTTCAGCAATTTAGTGCAAAACTTGAATTCGGGCTAGAGCGTGAGGGAGAGGCAGATCGCTTTTTTGTGAGTAGTACACGGTTGCCACTTCTCTCCTAATGCCTTCTTCGCTGCTCAACTGCTTGCTTGCCACTTCTCTTTGAACGCTCTTCAAACTCCCAGCTTCTCCTCTCCTTCCAGCGTCAATCACTTTTTCTCCCTTTCAGCCGAAAAAGCGTCCACGGAATGCTGAGTTCGACTTTTCAGAGTTATTCTCACTATTTGTTGCGTAGTGTCTGTTCACATTCCACAATTTGATAAATCCTACAATTACTAGTAGTTCTGTAAACAGTAGATCTCTAATCTAAGACTAATAAAAATTATTTATTATATTATGTATATGATACATGAAACAATTTTTACTCATATGATCTACTCTTCAGATTGTTACCTTTATAGTTTTCTGTGATTGTGTTGGGCGAGCATAGAATTAACCTATGCTGAAAACGTTCCCTTGTGGTATAGTCTCTATTATTTATTTGTAAAGTTGAAAAAATAAACCATATTATATCTTTCATATCATCTTATTTAATATATTGGAAACATGAAGAACTTAATACATAACCTATAAACTTGAGTGTTGATAGGAAATGACATTGGGTAATACGGCAAGGCAGAACATCCAAAAGGATCTCTCTGCCAATGAGAGCCATCTATGAATAGATAAATAAATTTAATATGCCCATATTTAAATCTCAAAAATAGACTATGCTTTGATTAGTGGTCATCAACTACAAACTTTCAAGCTAAACTTTACTAAACCAGCCTAACTTGGGCTAAGTTACCAAAAACCTGCCTAGTTGGTTGTTGGTTGCTTCAAATTGTTTGTTTCCAAAGTGGGCACATATGTTACTGTATTCTTATTCAATTTCTGACAAGAAAATTCTGAAATTATAACGCAGTACACACTTTTATTGCTCATTAAAAAAGAATAACTAAAATCCATCTTGAGTTACTCACATCACTGAGTTTAGTAATTCAAAGATCTGTGAATTCTTCATTTATAGACTAGGTTAGGAAGGCGGCCCAGAGCCCAAAATGTCAAAGACAGTTGAATCTTTGTCAACTCAAACTTGAAATAGCCTAAGCTTAGCTAGAAATTGTTGTATTTTTGACTTTTTTCTGACTTATTTTTTTTTAATCATGACAGAATGTATGCCGTAATATAATTTTGAAGGGAGTGAGAAATAGCAGCCAGAATGTGATTAGAGATTACATTAGACTCTGGAGTTGATAATTTCGTTTTCTAAGTAAAGGCTTATAAGTCCAGGATTTGAATTAGATTCTTGCCTCTTTCTGAGTCAAGGATTTATCAATAATAATTAATTCCAGAACTTAAAACTGTATGATTTCAAACCCTAGTCGAGGTGGGATATAAAATTGACTTCTAGACTAAGCAAACATGTTATTGGTTTGGAGCAGATAAATATCCAAATAGATGTCATAGAATACTCGAATTATTTGAATTAATCCATATAAAATCATAATTTATAGTTCGCAAGTTTATTTTAGAATAAATTTCTATCATAATTATGTGTAAAAACTAACCTCATTTTCAGAACTTATAGATCTCGAGCTCAGAAACCGCCCAAAGTTAATTGAGTCCTAGTTAATCAAAGTTTAAACTTGAATAGGTTTTTTCAGTGCATTTACTAATCCAGTTAAACTAGTTTGGCATTAAGCTAGGCCTAGTAATAGAATTACATATTTTATAATATCAAGAAGACTGAATTCTGAATGGAATTTGTTATTTGTTTACAAGCCAGAAGTAAATTGAGTTTATATAGCTCATTATAATATTATTTGTCATTTGCAATATTAATGATCTACCTATGTAGCTGTTCTGTAATGTGAGATGAAAGATTATCCTAGATTATTAGATTATCCTTGATTCTATCAGATTGAACATAACTTATCATACACATGATGAACATGTGTTTGTCAAGTTCCATTCAATCTAATAGAATCTATAAGGATTGAGTTATTTACTTTTTGTTGATTACTTTGGTGTAATCCCAGCTTAAGTAATTAAAAAATCCTCAAAAAATAATTTGCTATCAGATCTTCCTGTATCAAATCTTTATGGATGTCAAGTTATCCAAATTATTTGGTTTAAACCTCCTGCTTTGGTAGTTTAAACTTTCCTAGATTTTAAACTCGAGACAGTTCAAACTGATACTGTGAAAACAAATTCAGTTTAAACTAAAAAAAAAGTTTGAACTTCAGCTTAAACTTATATTGTGCAAACGGGCCTTAGTAGTATATCAGTGTTATTCTATGTCATTTGAAATTAATATTTTTTTCATCACTAGAATATCCAATGAGTTGACTTGTTCCTACAATCTTCCCCAACTTTTTCTACACAGATCAAGTTCTTAGCATGAGTAGGTATATTTATTATACAGAGTGAGTCATGGGAACCCTTCAATAAGTTGGAGAATGTTGTAGTTGTAGATTTAAAAAGGGTGTTTACTGGGAACCGCATGGTTTTAAAAAAGCCACAAATTTTCGAATTTTGAACAAAAACTTCATTTTTTCACACAATGTGTTCTACAAACTTGGAACTTCGAGAAAATTACAAGTTTCATGTTTGTAGAGCAAATTGTGTGAAAAAATAAAGTTTTTGTTCAAAATTTGAAAATTTGTGGCTTTTTAACCCTAGTGGAAGAGATCCAAAGGGATCGATAGAAAAACTCTATTGATATCAATATATATGCTCATGGATATCAATACATGTCCATGGAAATCAATAGAAGCTCATGAATATCAATACACATCACGGTAGATACAGTCAATGAACTTCTATTGGTATCACTGTACGTTCAGTGATATCGATAGGTACTCATGGATATCAATAGAAATAATGGTAAATAAAGTCAATGGAAATCTATTGTTATCACTAAACTTTTAGTGATATCAATAAAAGTAAATGGGTAACATTAGAAGTAAATACAAACAAAAAGACATCATGGTAAATACAGTCAATGAGCATCTATTGATTATAATGAATCTTCATTGATATCAATAAGGACCGGTTTCTGAGCTCTCAGGATGATATTACCCATGTTAACACACGATGTGAAAATCACGTTTTTTCACGAGAATAAAAAGTGAAAATATTAAAATTAAAAATCAAAAATTTTTTCAACTCTTAATTAAGGCTTTCTGACTAACAGTTCGAATGTGAATCGAATTTACACCCCTTTCTATCTGTGGCAATATCGTTGAAGATTTATAGACCTTTTGCGGTAATCTTAAATGGAGTTAAAACTGAATTATTTTGGTAGATTTTCAATTTTCCCGGAACAATGTATTTTTGATGACTGATTCGGATGTAGAAGTGAATTTCCAGCACTTTTAGACTCATGCAAAAATCGTCTACAATGCACAGTTAAGGATTTATAGACCTTTTGCGGTAATTTCAAATGCAGTTAAAACTGAATAATTCAGGCAGATTTTCAATTCTCCCGGAACAATTTTTGATGACTGATTCGGATGAAGAAGTAGATTCCCAGCACTTTCAGTCTCTTGCAAAAAACGTCTACAATGCACCGTTAACGATTTATAGACCTTTCGCGGTAATTTTAAGGGTAGTTAAAACCAAATAATTTCGGCAGATTTTCAAATTTTCCGGAACAACTTTTCATGACTGATTCGGATGAAGAAGTAGATTCCCAGCACTTTCAGTCTCCTGCAAAAACCTTCTACATTGCACCGTTAACGATTTATAGACCTTTTGCGGAAATTTCAAATGCAGTTAAAACTGAATAATTTAGGCACATTTTCAATTTCCCCGGAACAATATATTATTGATGACTGATTCGGATGGAGAAGTGGACTTCCAGCACTTTTAGTCTCCTGCAAAAACTGTCTACAATGCACCGTTAACGATTTATAGTCCTTTTGCGGTAATTTCAAATGCAGTTAAAACTGAATAATTTAGGCAGATTTTCAATTTTCCCGGAACAATTTTTGATGACTGATTCGGATGAAGAAGTAGATTTCCAGCACTTCCAGTCTCTTGCAAAAAACGTCTTCAATGCACCGTTAACGATTTATAGACCTTTCGCGGTAATTTTAAATGCAGTTAAAATTTCGGAAGATTTTCAATTTTCCGGAACAACTTTTCATGACTGATTCGGATGAGAAGTAGATTCCCAGCACTTTCAGTCTCCTGCAAAAACCTTCTACAATGCACCGTTAACGATTTATAGACCTTTTGCGGAAATTTCAAATGCAGTTAAAACTGAATAATTTAGGCACATTTTCAATTTCCCCGGAACAATATATTATTGATGACTGATTCGGATGGAGAAGTGGACTTCCAGCACTTTTAGTCTCCTGCAAAAACTGTCTACAATGCACCGTTAACGATTTATAGTCCTTTTGCGGTAATTTCAAATGCAGTTAAAACTGAATAATTTAGGCAGATTTTCAATTTTCCGGAACAATTTTTGATGACTGATTCGGATGAAGAAGTAGATTTCCAGCACTTTCAGTCTCTTGCAAAAAACGTCTACAATGCACCGTTAACGATTTATAGACCTTTTGCGGTAATTTTAAATGCAGTTAAAACCAAATAATTTCGGCAGATTTTCAATTTTCCCGGAACAATTTTTGATGACTGATTCGGATGAAGAAGTAGATTTCCAGCACTTCCAGTCTCTTGCAAAAAACGTCTACAATGCACCGTTAACGATTTATAGACCTTTCGCGGTAATTTTAAATGCAGTTAAAACCAAATAATTTCGGCAGATTTTCAATTTTCCCGTAACAATTTTTAATGCCTGATTCGGATGCAGAAGTAGATTTCCAGCACTTTCAGTCTCTTGCAAAAAACGTCTACAATGCACGGTTAACGATTTATAGACCTTTTGCGGTAATTTCAAATGCAGTTAAAAACGAATAATTTAGGCAGATTTTCAATTTCCCCGGAACAATATATCATTGATGACTTATTCGCATGAAAAAGTGGATTTCTAGCACTTTTAGTCTCCTGCAAAAACCGTCTACAATGCACCGTTAACGATTTTAAGACCTTTTGCGGTAATATCAAATGCAGGTAAAACTGAATAATTTCGGCAGATTTTCAATTTCCCCGGAACAATTTTTGATGACTTATTCGGATGGAGAAGTGGATTTCCTGCACTTTCAGTCTCTTGCAAAAAACGTCTACAATGCAACGTTAACGATTTATAGACCTTTTGGGGTAATTTCAAATGCAGGTAAAACTAAATAATTTAGGCAGATTTCAATTCTCCCGGAACAATTTTTGATGACTGATTCGGATGAAGAAGTAGATTTCCAGCACTTTCAGTCTCTTGCAAAAAACGTCTACAATGCACCGTTAACGATTTATAGACCTTTCGCGGTAATTTTAAGGGCAGTTAAAACCAAATAATTTCGGCAGATTTTCGAATTTTCCGGAACAACTTTTCATGACTGATTCGGATGAATAAGTAGATTCCCAGCACTTTCAGTCTCTTGCAAAAAACGTCTACAATGCACCGTTAACGATTCATAGACCTTTTGCGGTAATTTCAAATGCAGTTAAAAACGAATAATTTAGGCAGATTTTCAATTTCCCCGGAACAATGTATTTTTGATGACTGATTCGGATGTAGAAGTGGATTTCCAGCACTTTCAGTCTCCTGCAAAAAACGTCTACAATGCACCGTTAACGATTTTAAGACCTTTTGCGGTAATTTCAAATGCAGGTAAAACTGAATAATTTCGGCAGATTTTCAATTTCCCCGGAACAATTTTTGATGACTCATTCGGATGGAGAAGTGGATTTCCTGCACTTTCAGTCTCTTGCAAAAAACGTCTACAATGCACCGTTAACGATTTATAGACCTTTTGGGGTAATTTCAAATGCAGGTAAAACTAAATAATTTAGGCAGATTTTCAATTCTCCCGGAACAATTTTTGATGACTGATTCGGATGAAGAAGTAGATTCCCAGCACTTTCAGTCTCTTGCAAAAAACGTCTACAATGCACCGTTAACGATTCATAGACCTTTCGCGGTAATTTTAAGGGCAGTTAAAACCAAATAATTTCGGCAGATTTTCAAATTTTCCGGAACAACTTTTCATGACTGATTCGGATGAAGAAGTAGATTCCCAGCACTTTCAGTCTGTTGCAAAAAACGTCTACAATGCACCGTTAACGATTCATAGACCTTTTGCGGTAATTTCAAATGCGATTAAAAACGAATAATTTAGGCAGATTTTCAATTTCCCCGAACAATGTATTTTTGATGACAGATTCGGATGGAGAAGTGGAATTCCAGCACTTTCAGTCTCATGCAAAAAACGACAACAAAGCACGTAAAACGAATCATAGACCTTTCGCGGTAATTTCAAGGGCAGTTAAAACCAAATAATTTAGGCACATTTTCAATTCCCCGGAACAATTTTTCATGACTGATTGAGATGTAGAAGTGAATTTCCAGCACTCTTAGTCCGCTTCAAAAATCGTCTACAACACACCGTTATCGACATAATAGAAATTTCACGCCAATTAAATTTTTGATGGAAATTTTTCTTTTTGTTTTCCAAAAAAGTCTCACTTTAATTCTTTTGATGACTTATTCGCATGGAGAAGTGGATTTCTAGCACTTTTAGTCTCCTGCGAAAACCGTCTACAATGCACCGTTAACGATTTATAGACCTTTTGCGGTAATTTCAAATGCAGGTAAAACTGAATAATTTAGGCACATTTTCAATTTTCCCGTAACAATTTTTAAAGCCTGATTCGGATGCAGAAGTGGATTTCCAGCACTTTCAGTCTCTTGCAAAAAACGTCTACAATGCACCGTTAACGATTTATAGACCTTTTGCGGTAATTTCAAATGCAGGTAAAACTGAAAAATTTGGGCAGATTTTCAATTCTCCCGGAACAATTTTTGATGACTGATTCGGATGAAGAAGTAGATTTCCAGCACTTTCAGTCTCCTGCAAAAAACGTCTACAATGCACCGGTTAACGATTTATAGACCTTTTGCGGTAATTTCAAATGCAGTTAAAAACGAATAATTTAGGCAGATTTTCAATTTCCCCGGAACAATATATCATTGATGACTTATTCGCATGAAGAAGTGGATTTCTAGCACTTTTAGTCTCCTGCAAAAACCGTCTACAATGCACCGTTAACGATTTTAAGACCTTTTGCGGTAATTTCAAATGCAGGTAAAACTGAATAATTTCGGCAGATTTTCAATTTCCCCGGAACAATTTTTGATGACTTATTCGGATGGAGAAGTGGATTTCCTGCACTTTCAGTCTCTTGCAAAAAACGTCTACAATGCACCGTTAACGATTTATAGACCTTTTGGGGTAATTTCAAATGCAGGTAAAACTGAATAATTTAGGCAGATTTTCAATTCTCCCGGAACAATTTTTGATGACTGATTCGGATGAAGAAGTAGATTCCCAGCACTTTCAGTCTCTTGCAAAAAACGTCTACAATGCACCGTTAACGATTTATAGACCTTTCGCGGTAATTTTAAGGGCAGTTAAAACCAAATAATTTCGGCAGATTTTCGAATTTTCCGGAACAACTTTTCATGACTGATTCGGATGAATAAGTAGATTCCCAGCACTTTCAGTCTCTTGCAAAAAACGTCTACAATGCACCGTTAACGATTCATAGACCTTTTGCGGTAATTTCAAATGCAGTTAAAAACGAATAATTTAGGCAGATTTTCAATTTCCCCGGAACAATGTATTTTTGATGACTGATTCGGATGGAGAAGTGGATTTCCAGCACTTTCAGTCTCCTGCAAAAAACGTCTACAATGCACCGTAAACGATTTATAGACCTTCTGCGGTAATTTTAAAGGCAGTTAAAACCAAATAATTTAGGCACATTTTCAATTCCCCCGGAACAATTTTTCATGACTGATTGAGATGTAGAAGTGAATTTCCAGCACTCTTAGTCCGCTTCAAAAATCGTCTACAACACACCGTTATCGACATAATAGAAATTTCACGCCAATTAAATTTTTGATGGAAATTTTTCTTTTTGTTTTCCAAAAAAGTCTCACTTTAATTCTTTTGATGACTTATTCGCATGGAGAAGTGGATTTCTAGCACTTTTAGTCTCCTGCGAAAACCGTCTACAATGCACCGTTAACGATTTATAGACCTTTTGCGGTAATTTTAAATGCAGTTAAAACCAAATAATTTCGGCAGATTTTCAATTTTCCCGTAACAATTTTTAAAGCCTGATTCGGATGCAGAAGTGGATTTCCAGCACTTTCAGTCTCTTGCAAAAAACGTCTACAATGCACCGTTAACGATTTATAGACCTTTTGCGGTAATTTCAAATGCAGGTAAAACTGAAAAATTTGGGCAGATTTTCAATTCTCCCGGAACAATTTTTGATGACTGATTCGGATGAAGAAGTAGATTTCCAGCACTTTCAGTCTCTTGCAAAAAACGTCTACAATGCACGGTTAACGATTTATAGACCTTTTGCGGTAATTTCAAATGCAGTTAAAAACGAATAATTTAGGCAGATTTTCAATTTCCCCGGAACAATATATCATTGATGACTTATTCGCATGAAGAAGTGGATTTCTAGCACTTTTAGTCTCCTGCAAAAACCGTCTACAATGCACCGTTAACGATTTTAAGACCTTTTGCGGTAATTTCAAATGCAGGTAAAACTGAATAATTTCGGCAGATTTTCAATTTCCCCGGAACAATTTTTGATGACTCATTCGGATGGAGAAGTGGATTTCCTGCACTTTCAGTCTCTTGCAAAAAACGTCTACAATGCACCGTTAACGATTTATAGACCTTTTGGGGTAATTTCAAATGCAGGTAAAACTAAATAATTTAGGCAGATTTTCAATTCTCCCGGAACAATTTTTGATGACTGATTCGGATGAAGAAGTAGATTCCCAGCACTTTCAGTCTCTTGCAAAAAACGTCTACAATGCACCGTTAACGATTCATAGACCTTTCGCGGTAATTTTAAGGGCAGTTAAAACCAAATAATTTCGGCAGATTTTCAAATTTTCCGGAACAACTTTTCATGACTGATTCGGATGAAGAAGTAGATTCCCAGCACTTTCAGTCTGTTGCAAAAAACGTCTACAATGCACCGTTAACGATTCATAGACCTTTTGCGGTAATTTCAAATGCGATTAAAAACGAATAATTTAGGCAGATTTTCAATTTCCCCGGAACAATGTATTTTTGATGACTGATTCGGATGGAGAAGTGGATTTCCAGCACTTTCAGTCTCCTGCAAAAAACGTCTACAATGCACGGTTAACGATTCATAGACCTTTCGCGGTAATTTCAAGGGCAGTTAAAACCAAATAATTTAGGCACATTTTCAATTCCCCCGGAACAATTTTTCATGACTGATTGAGATGTAGAAGTGAATTTCCAGCACTCTTAGTCCGCTTCAAAAATCGTCTACAACACACCGTTATCGACATAATAGAAATTTCACGCCAATTAAATTTTTGATGGAAATTTTTCTTTTTGTTTTCCAAAAAAGTCTCACTTTAATTCTTTTGATGACTTATTCGCATGGAGAAGTGGATTTCTAGCACTTTTAGTCTCCTGCGAAAACCGTCTACAATGCACCGTTAACGATTTATAGACCTTTTGCGGTAATTTCAAATGCAGGTAAAACTGAATAATTTAGGCAGATTTTCAATTCTCCCGGAACAATTTTTGATGACTGATTGAGATGTAGAAGTGAATTTCCAGCACTCTTAGTCCGCTTCAAAAATCGTCTACAACACACCGTTATCGACATAATAGAAATTTCACGCCAATTAAATTTTTGATGGAAATTTTTCTTTTTGTTTTCCAAAAAAGTCTCACTTTAATTCTTTTGATGACTTATTCGCATGGAGAAGTGGATTTCTAGCACTTTTAGTCTCCTGCGAAAACCGTCTACAATGCACCGTTAACGATTTATAGACCTTTTGCGGTAATTTCAAATGCAGGTAAAACTGAATAATTTAGGCAGATTTTCAATTCTCCCGGAACAATTTTTGATGACTGATTCGGATGAAGAAGTAGATTCCCAGCACTTTCAGTCTCTTGCAAAAAACGTCTACAATGCACCGTTAACGATTTATAGACCTTTTGCGGTAATTTTAAGGGCAGTTAAAACCAAATAATTTCGGCAGATTTTCAAATTTTCCGGAACAACTTTTCATGACTGATTCGGATGAAGATGTAGATTTCCAGCACTTTCAGTCTCTTGCAAAAAACGTCTACAATGCACCGTTAACGATTCATAGACCTTTTGCGGTAATTTCAAATGCAGTTAAAAACGAATAATTTAGGCAGATTTTCAATTTCCCCGGAACAATGTATTTTTGATGATTGATTCGGATGTAGAATTTAATTTCCAGCACTCTCAGTCCCCTGCAAAAACCTTCTACAATGCACCGTTAACGATTTATAGACCTCTTGCGGTAATTTCAAATGCAGTTAAAACTGAATAATTTAGGCACATTTTCAATTTCCCCGGAACAATATATTATTGATGGCTGATTCGGATGAAGAAGTAGATTTCCAGCACTTTCAGTCTCCTGCAAAAACTGTCTACAATGCACCGTTAACGATTTATAGACCTTTTGCGGTAATTTTAAAGGCAGTTAAAACCAAATAATTTCGGCGTATTTTCAATTCTCCCGGAACAATTCTTGATGCCTTATTCGGATGAAGAAGTAGATTTCCAGCACTTTCAGTCTCCTGCAAAAAACGTCTACAATGCACCGTTAACGATTTATAGACCTTTTGCGGTAATTTTAAATGCGCAGTTAAAACCAAATAATTTCGACAGATTTTCAATTTCCCCGGAACAATGTATTTTTGATGACTGATTCGAATTTAGAATGGAATTTCCAGCACTCTCAGTCTCCTGCAAAAACCGTCTACAATGCACCGTTAACGATTTATAGACCTTTTGCGGTAATTTCAAATGCAGGTAAAACTGAATAATTTAGGCAGATTTTCAATTCTCCCGGAACAATTTTTGATGACTGATTCGGATGAAGAAGTAGATTTCCAGCACTTTCAGTCTCTTGCAAAAAACGTCTACAATGCACGGTTAACGATTTATAGACCTTTTGCGGTAATTTTGAATGCGCAGTTAAAACCAAATAATTTCGGCAGATTTTCAATTCTCCCGGAACAATTTTTGATGACTGATTCGGATGAAGAAGTAGATTCCCAGCACTTTCAGTCTCTTGCAAAAAACGTCTACAATGCACCGTTAACGATTTATAGACCTTTTGCGGTAATTTCAAATGCAGGTGAAACTGAATAATTTAGGCAGATTTTCAATTCTCCCGGAACAATTTTTGATGACTGATTCGGATGAAGAAGTAGATTCCCAGCACTTTCAGTCTCTTGCAAAAAACGTCTACAATGCACCGTTAACGATTTATAGACCTTTCGCGGTAATTTCAAATGCAGTTAAAACCAAATAATTTCGGCAGATTTTCAAATTTTCCGGAACAACTTTTCATGACTGATTCGGATGAAGAAGTAGATTCCCAGCACTTTCAGTCTCTTGCAAAAAACGTCTACAATGCACCGTTAACGATTCATAGACCTTTTGCGGTAATTTCAAATGCAGTTAAAAACGAATAATTTAGGCAGATTTTCATTTTCCCCGGAACAATGTATTTTTGATGACTGATTCGGATGGAGAAGTGGATTCCCAGCACTTTCTGTCTCCTGCAAAAAACGTCTACAATGCACCGTAAACGATTTATAGACCTTCTGCGGTGATTTTAAAGGCAGTTAAAACCAAATAATTTAGGCACATTTTCAATTCCCCCGGAACAATTTTTCATGACTGATTGAGATGTAGAAGTGAATTTCCAGCACTCTTAGTCCGCTTCAAAAATCGACTACAACACACCGTTATCGACATAATAGAAATTTCACGCCAATTAAATTTTTGATGGAAATTTTTTTTTTTTCCAAAAAAGTCCCACTTTAATTCTTTTGATGACTTATTCGCATGAAGAAGTGGATTTCTAGCACTTTTAGTCTCCTGCGAAAACCGTCTACAATGCACCGTTAACGATTTATAGACCTTTTGCGGTAATTTCAAATGCAGTTAAAAACGAATAATTTAGGCAGATTTTCAATTCCCCCGGAACAATTTTTCATGACTGATTGAGATGTAGAAGTGAATTTCCAGCACTCTTAGTCCGCTTCAAAAATCGACTACAACACACCGTTATCGACATAATAGAAATTTCACGCCAATTAAATTTTTGATGGAAATTTTTTTTTTTTCCAAAAAAGTCCCACTTTAATTCTTTTGATGACTTATTCGCATGAAGAAGTGGATTTCTAGCACTTTTAGTCTCCTGCGAAAACCGTCTACAATGCACCGTTAACGATTTATAGACCTTTTGCGGTAATTTCAAATGCAGTTAAAAACGAATAATTTAGGCAGATTTTCAAAATTTTCTCTAAAATCGAGAAAATTTGATTATTCAATTGAAAACTGTTGGCAACTGTTGATTCTATATTTATCATTCACTATGAAGAGATAGCAGACATCTTGTGTCTCCAGCGTTATTGTCCTGTCACCCAGCTGGCTCAGATCTTTGAATAGTAGACTCGAGATGCGCGTGAACACTACCGTCTGGTGATCATTTTTACTTTCCTTGCCCTATTACCATAGGTAAGGAAAGTATTGCTTTCCGAAAAAAATTAAGGTACCCCAATTTCTAAATTTCTATTCGTTTAAAGGTCCCCTGAGTCCAAAAAACTGGTTTTTGGGTATTGGTCTGTATGTGTGTGTGTGTGTGTGTGTGTGTGTGTATGAGTGTATGTGCGTCTGTGTACACGATATCTCATCTCCCAATTAACGGAATGACTTGAAATTTGGAACTTAAGGTCCTCTCACTATTAGGATCCGACACGAACAATTTCGATCAAATGCAATTCAAGATGACGGCTCAAATGGCGAAAATGTTGTCAAAAACAGGGTTTTTCGTGATTTTCTCGGAAACGGCTCCAACGACTTTGATCAAATTCATACCCAAAATAGTCATCGTCAAGCTCTATCAACTGCCACAAGTCCCATATCTGTAAAAATTTCAGGAGCTCCGCCCCATCAATGCAGATAGATTCCCAATTATCAGGCTTCAGATACAATTGAAACAAAAAAAAATCAAGTGGAGTAGATTGAGCATGAAAATCTCTACAATTAATGTTCAGTGACATTTTCACCTAAAATTGAAAATACGCTTTAAATTCGAGAAAATGTGATTATTCAATTGCAAATTATTGTTGATTCTATTAAATCATTCACTATGAAGAGATAGCAGACCTCTTGTGTGTCTCCAGCGTTATTGCCCTGTCACCAGCTGGCTCAAATCTTTGAATAGTAGACTTGAGATGCGCGGGAGCACTAGCGTTAGGTGATCAATTTTCATAACGGCAAGGAAAGTTGTGTGAGTGCGCCACACCAGATTTTTCATAACGGCAAGGAAAGTTGTGTGAGTGCGCCACTCCAGATTTTTTGAAATGTCAATACTGTATCTATTGCAATTTTTATTGGTATTCCAGTCAACATTTATGTTTGAATGTATACATAACTTTTGTATATTCAGTTTTTGAAATTAAAATGTGTTTAGATGTAGTGTAATAAGCAGTTTATGAAAGTGCTTTACTGTAACATGGTTATGACAAAATATTGATTTTGTATTTTTCATCATTCAATATAATATATTATAGTTTCAAGTTCTGTTTCTAAAGCTGCGTTTACAGCAAAGCTATTAACAAAATGTTAATAACTTTATCCTTAAAGATTCTATTAGATTGAACATAACATTTACACATGATGATCATATGTGTTGTCAAGTTTCGTTCAATCCAATAGAATCTATATGGATTAAGTTATTAACATTTTGTTAATAACTTTGGTGTAAACGCAGCTTTACAGACATAAAATATTTTTGAGATTTTAGCTATACAATGGCAGAGTATATTAAATAACCATGGTAATTTGGTTGTATCTTAGTTTTTTAAACAAACTTTCATCATAATAATTTTTGTGGATAAAAATTGAAGTAATGTGGTATTATTGTCTGTTTTTAATGTCACCTTACCAATGTACCGTATTGCACGGTAATATTTCTGTTACATGAAATCATATTTAAATAAAAAGAAATATGATTTCGTATTTTCATTTCTTTCCGAATGATTTTAGAAATATTACCATGTAATTGATAAGCTACCGGTTCAAAAGTATGGCTAATTCAACGTCTATTTATAGTTGAAAATAATGGTTGTCACGACGTGCTTTCAACGTCTGTTGATAGTTGAAAAAAATAATGGTTACCACGATGTTTTTTCAACTATTATTCAACGTTGAAAATAATGTGGAAACGGCGGACATTTTTTCGTGTTTTCAACGTTGAATTTCAATGTCTTTTCAACGTTAAGGTCTAACGTGTTTCTAACGTTATTTCAACGTTTCTGTGCTACCTGGGAAAGAATCGAATGCTTAACTAATGGTTGGTTATAATGTTTATCAAAACGTTGATATAACGTTTATTGAAAGTTGACTATGATTTTTATCAAAATGTTGATATAACGATTATCGAAATGTTGAATACAACGTTTAAATAAATATTCAATGAACGTAAAGGTCAGTACCAAACTAAAAGTTGAATAAACGTTTAGAAAACAACATACGTTATGGTCAACAACATACAACATTGTCTAAACGTTTCAAATGTTTAAGGGGTAACGTTTATCAAACGTTTTATAAACATCAGTGTGCTGTGTGGGTAGGTTTGTGTTGGTGGGATGGTTGAGATGTGGTTGTCATGTGATCGTTCTAGGGCTGGCCAGTTTCAGTCATTTGTTCCAAAAGATGTTTTTTTAAAGTCAGGATGAAGCTCGCTCAGCTCTCGATGGACCTGATAGAAACGGGAAGTGCATTCCATGCACGACAGGCACTGATTAAAAAGGATTTTGTGAAAATAGTGGTTCGATCTCGATGGTTGGGCATCCTTAAAGTACTTTCTCCGGTTCTAGTATGTGAAGCATCTATCCTCCTACCTTCAGAAACAAACATTTGAGAGATATAAAAACAATAAAATTCCCATTTACCAGGTTAGAAATCAAAATTACCGTTATCAGGGTCTTTTGAACGGGTTGCGGCAGTGAATGAGACCGACTGACTCGGATCAGTAAAGTGATCCGAACTTCCCATCTCTACGAATGCTGCACTTCCTTTAAAGAAGGCAGATTTTGTCGTCAGAATAGTATACTAGCTAACTTCCCATTCTGTATTGTATTCTGTGCCAAAGCCAAAGATAGGAGAACAACTTTGCCGATCTTTTGTCTCGTCAATGCCTTCTATAGACGGTAGCTGATAACGGTTTATTGATGTAATATAAACTGTTCATTCTCGTTGAAAAAATCAATTTTATTTTATTAAACAAGAAATTATACTTTTCAATAATTCCATAATGAATTCTCATAATCAATATGGAATATTTTGTTGATTATTCATCAATTCTACATTGTTAAAAAACGATCTGGCAACAAAGCAAAGCGAGAAAGAGAAAGTGCTATCCGCTTTGTTGAATGATGGAAGCGGATAGCAATACTATTGCTAATCAAACACTGCCATTATAACGTGCACCTCACTATAGTTAATAATAGTACAATATTTTACTGATCTTGTAAAACTTAACGTAAACAGACACATTATTCTTTAAAGAAAACGAGAGTACTATAGAATTGATGAGTGGAATAAGTTATCCAATTAGGCTAATTGGAGCTAGAATTGTTAAGTTTCCGTTCAATTCCACTGTAGGTGGGAAAGCTTAACTCACTCACTCTCTCTCTCTCTCTCACTTGAGAAATCGCTTGAATTGTTAAGTTTTCGTTCAGTTTTACTATGAGTGGGAGAGTTTAACTCTCTCCCACTTGAGAAATCTCCACCATTCCACTGCCAACAGTTGTTCAGCGCGATTATAAAGTTGGCAGTTATTCTCCAGCTTTCAAGTTTAGAGTAAGTTTCACGCCGGCAGAAATAATGCTTCTCCTGACGGAATAATTATCATTATTAGCAATGCATTGTAGTGGTAAAGTCTGTCGAATTGATTGAAATTATCAAAATCTGGATTGATTGTAATCGATCAACTTTTTAAATAATTTTCGTTAGATAAAGCTGATCTCGACCTTCTTCGGAGAAGAAGAAGGAGAAGATGATGGTAGAGAATAAAAAGAACAAAAAGAAGAAGGAGGAGAAAAAAGAGAGCAAGAAGAAGAAGGGGAAGGACTTCTTTCTCTTCTTCTTCTTTCTCTTCTTCTTCTTCTCTTCTTCTTCTTCTCTTCTTCTTCTTCTTCTTCTTCTTCTTCTTCTTCTTCTTCTTCTTCTCTTCTTCTTCTTCTTCTTCTTCTTCTTCTTCTTCTCCTCTTTCAATTTCTTCTTGGAAGAGAAAGAGGAAGTAAAAAGAAGAGGAAGGAGGAGAAGAAGATACTAGCAGAAGAAGGAGGAGGAGGAGGAGGAGGAGGAGGAGGAGGAGGATGAGGAGGAGGAGGAGGAGAAGAAGCAGGAGAAGAAGAAGGAAATGCTTCTCCTAATGGAAGGATCACTATTGACAATGCATTGTAGAGGTAAAGTGTCGAATTGATTGAAATTATCAAAACCCAGATTGATTGCAATCACTCAACGTTTAGAGCCGGTTTCCGAGCTCGGAATTCAGCTAAGTTCTAGACTTTGAACAGCTGGAGTCAGAAAATTGGCTTTCCAAAACGGGGCGTAGTCGTGGTACACGTTTGAATTAAATTACGAAAAACTAGAGAATTGAACACAAAATAAAATAAAGAGAATATAGTGTAGAGTTTCAGCTATTTTGAATCATTTAGGAATGTTCCATTTCATCAAGGAAAGACGTTTTGATTTATTGAAATGAGAAAATGAAGATTTATTTTGCTGCAACTTTTTACTGAGACTACGCCCCGTTTCGAAATGCCAATTTTCTAACTCCAGCTGTTCAAAGTCCAGAACTTAGTTACATCCCGAACTCGGAAACCGGCCCTCGAAGTAATTGCTGTTAGAGAAAGTTGATCTCGACTTCTTCGAGATCAGTGTAAGAATAATATTGAACGAGCGTCAGCGAGTTCTTACTTTCAACTTACTGAAGGGCAAATTCGTTGTCCGTCTTTTTGTATGTTCTACAATAAATAAAGTAAGAATTGACCAATCAGTTTCAAATTTTGAACACGTATTCTTCGAACCTTTCTTCAGGTCAAGTTCGTTGGACAATGAAATTGACTCACTCCTTCTTCCTTTTTCAGTATATGAAAGTGCATAAAAGGAAAATTGTTGTGATTTATCATTTAGTCAGCTAGGATTAATTGCATATTATTACGGAGTGATCCGTGGTCTAGTGGATGAAGTGCTTGCGTTAGCAACCTAGAGATCCCGGTTCAAACCCACTCAGAGCCAACATTTTTTGATCAGGTCACTCCCGTGTTATCAGATGGGCACGTTAAAATGTCGCTCCCGGCTGAAGTATGACGGTCGTAAGGCCCATTGACAGCTCAAATGATATATTCAAGCGAGGTGGAACTTCTGTCAGGAACTCCCCACCAATAAAAGGCATACGAATATTATTAATTGCATGTTATTTCTGTAGGAATATCAATTTCTGGAACAAGTGCCTATACAGAGTGTTCTCAGTATTGTTTACAATTGGAACACACCAATTACTTTCAGAAGATACGAAAATTTCTTAGCTACATACTATTTTAAAAAGAATGACACTATCTTGAATAGATTCTCTCTTAGAGAAAGTACACAACACTGAAATCACGCTGAATTACTTACTAAAGCTCAATATTAATGAATAAATGTATCATTGATTTATATTTTTCATTTATAAGGTTACTTGCACAAAGAAAAACTGAGATTTCAACACTATCGGATTTGTCGAATGATATACAAGGATAGCAACAGCAATATTAACCAAATACTGTCATTATAACCAGAGAAAACTCCTATAATTGTATTATAGTTGTATTATTAAACTCCTATAATTGTATTCTGTGTTATAACGTGGACCTCATTATAGTCGTTACGATCGGCCCTTTAATGGCTGACTCTCAAAATATATCTTTTTCCGTTCCCCTTTGCTGAGCTCTATGTGATTTTTCTGAGCTCTACTAATGCCTTTCCCAGCTAGGATAGAAACCTGTACCCTTTTTCCCTGTAGTGAACATAGACTATTCAGCCCCTACTGCCCCCTACCACCATCATGATACTTTATAAATCTAAAATATAGTATTTTCCTCATTTTTTGTAGTGCTCTTTTATCCTGATTCTACCCCCTACCATCATCATAAGGGTTATTAGATCATTATTTTTCTCTCTCTTCATGTATTCTGCCAATCATCCAGACTTAAGTCGCAGTAATGAGAAAATGAATATACGGACTTAAGTTCATGAAGTCCCGTCTTGTAGACTATGCCATCGCTAAGAAGCACTCGAATCTGCAAACTCTGCGATTTAAATTCTCAACGTATCAAACAGGAGAAATTTCAAGTTAATATATTATCAGTATAACTAGTGCCCCCCTGGGTTGAAGAACTCGCTCAAGAACGAAAGTTAGTGAAAATTATGGAAACAGCTAATTTTTTTTTCGTTTACAAGGATATTATCAATTTATTGTAGGTTTCATTGGGGTTCCTATGAAAAAGTATTATGCTGCTTTGTACCTCCTATGGATCCAAATTCATGATACTTGATTTCGATACAGAGTTCCAAGAGAAAATAATGGGGAAAACCGGACACTGATATTTCAACCCGTATCAGTTTGTTGTAAAAGTTGTAAATTATCCTATTATATTAACGAGCAATTTCTGTATATATATATATATATATATATATATATATATATATATATATATATATATATATTATATTATATAAAATATATTTATATAATCATATAAATAGTATATATATATATGAATAGATATAATAATATAAATATTATATAATTATTTATATTTGTGTGGTTATATGGTTATATTGCTAAATATTTATGTTCAACAGATCTCGAAAACGGCTCTAACGATTCTTACGAAATTTGGGACAAAGTAAGCTTATGATATGAAGATTCGATTGCACTAGGTCTCAACCCTTGAATAACTCGCTGAAGGTCATTAAAAGGATAGATACGTCCTTGGGAAAACAGCTGGAAATTTTTTCGTCTGTCGATACCGTAATGGAAGAGAATGAACGAGTGTGTGGGATCATCCAGCTGATCTCACGAGAAGAAAAATTCAGCCAGAAAAACTTATTTTCGTTCATTTCTCTTTTTTTTAGAAAACATGTTTACTTCAGGAAGTCCAGAATAGTAACTAGATGCTGTTAGTGTAGAATAGTACATAGTATATCAACAAATATTGTAGCAAACATAGTATATCATTCTAAATCGAAATCATAGTATATCTATTTGTAATTGATGATGTGTTTGTTTTTTGAAGTGTGAATAATTGTGATGAGTGATAGTGGCTTAACCTAGATTTTGATTTTGACTGTAGTATAAATTTGAAAAGGGGCAGTTTTGGGCATAAGCCTGTTGTGCCTTCTCATATAACTGTAAAAATAATTGTACGACTGAGAAAATGAATAAATCTGAACTATAAATTCAATCTTTCGTTACAAATTTTCTATGCTTTTACACTCCAGAGCAAAGCTCGGTCCCCCGATATTGTTGTATATATTAACCAGCTGAAATCACGTGTCAGCGCATGAAGGTCTGTCTGCTGATGCTATGAATGAATGAATTGAAAAACTTTAGTAATAACATGCAATGAATTCCTGAGCCGACTAAATAATAGATCAAAACTATTTATTTCCTTATGTACGTACATTCAATGTTATTTCTATAACCTGGAAAAGGACAAAGAAGTGAGTCAATTTTTTTTCCAACGAACTGGACCAGTAAAGAGGTTTGAAGAATACGTGATCAGAATTTGAAGCTGATGAATTCTTTCTAAGTTATTGTGGAACATGCAAACGGGCGGACAACAACTTCGGTTTTCAGTAACTTAGAAGTGAGAACTCGCTCACGCTCGTTCAATAATCGCCTGACATGATCAGATTACGGCTGTGCGAAGAAAAAGAAAACTATCTTGAAATGAGTTCTCTGTTGAATCCAACTCTCACTCTAAAACTATTCTTCTTAGTTGATCGAAAAACTGTCCAAGAAAGTGGACTATAATCCCTCATTCTTCATAAGTAGCCGTTCAATATAAATTATAATCACTCTAGTTGAATAGAAAATTAAGTTTGGAATATTCAACTAGTTTGTTGAATCAACTATGAAAATCAACGATCTCCCCCTATCTATAGTGAGGTGAGGTCCACGTTAGATAGAAGAACAACGTTGCCGATCCTCTGTCTTGTCAATGCCTTCTATAGACGGTAGCAGATACAGGTTTATTGATGTAATATGAACTGTTCAAGTTATTCTACTTCAAGATAATCAAATATATTTTCAATAATTTTTTAATGAATTTATAATTAAAAATCTGGTGTGGTGCACTCACACAACTTTCCTTGCCGTTATGAAAATTGATCAACTGACGCATCTCAAGTCTACTTTTCTAAGATCTGAGCCAGCTGGTGACAGGACAATAGCGCTGCAGACAAACGAAGTCTGCTATCTCTTCATAGTGAATAATTTGATAGAATCAACAGTTGCCAACAGTTTGCAATTGAATAATCTTATTTTCTCAAATTTTGAGCTTATTTTCAATTTCAGGTGAAAATGTTACTGGAAATTAATTGTAGAGATTTTCATGCTGAATCTTTTTCACTTAATTTTTATTGTTTAAATTGTATCTGAAGCCTGATAATTGGGAATCTAAAATCGAACTTTGCATAGATGGTGCAGTGCTCCTGAAATTTTTAAAGTTATGAGACTCGTGGCAGTTCATAGAGCTCATCAATGACTTTTCTAGGTATGAATTTGATCAAAATCGTTGGAGCCGTTTTCGATAAAATCGCGAAAAACCATGTTTTTGACAACATTTTTGTCATTTTAGCCGCCATCTTGAATTGCATTTGATCGAAAATGTTCGTGTCGGATCCTTATAGTGAAAGGACCTCAAGTTACAAATTTCAAGTCATTCCGTTAATTGGGAGATGAGATATCGTGTACACAGACGCACACACACACACACACACACACCACACACACAACACACACACACACACACCACACACACACCACACACACACACACACACACAACCCACACACACACACACACACACACAACACACACACACACACACACACACACCACACACACACACACACACACCCACCCACACACACACACACACACACACACACACACACAACACACACACACACACACACACACACCACACACACACACACAACACACACACACACACACACACACACACACACACACACACACACACACACACACACACCACACACACACACACACACACACACACACACACACACACACACACCACACACACCACACACACACACACACACACACACACACCACACACACAGACCTTGAAACGTATAGAAATTTAGAAATTGGGGATCCTTAATTTTTTTCGGGAAGCTACTTTCCTTATCTATGGCAATAGGGAAGGAAAGTAAAATTAAATATTCTGTTAATTCATGATCAATTCTACATTGTTAAAAGACGATCTGGCAACACAGCAAAGCAATGAAGAGATAGCGCTTCCCGTTTTTTTGAATGATAGACAAGGATAGCAATACCATTGCTAATCAAGCAATGCCATTATAACGTGGACGTCACTAAAGCCTTACTCATCCTCTACAATTTACACAATTTCCTTCTTTGTCACTATTTTGCTCAATCCCCTCATCGTTTAGAAGAAGAAGAAGAAAAAGAAGAAAAAGAAGAAAAAGAAGAAGAAGAAGAAGAAGAAGAAGAAGAAAGAAGGAAAAGAGAAAAGAAAAAGAAGAGAGAAGAAGAGAGAAGAGAGAAGAAGAAGAAGAAGAAAAAAAGAAGAAGAAGAAGAAGAAGAAGAAGAAGAAGAGAAGAAGAAGAAAAGAAGAAGAAGAAGAAGAAGGAGTAGGGGAAATCTCTGTCTCTATCTCTGGTCTCATTCTTTCTTGCAGCTGTCTCTGGTCCTATTGGTAGTGCTCAAGTATATATGTAAACAAAGTAATCATTTTGTATGCAGTACATAAAGTATGTACCTATATAAAGTATATACTATACTTTAAATATACTATAATATAAGTCTATACTATATATATGTGCCTATAAAGTATGTATATACCTAAAGTATGTGCACATACTCTTCTCTGAGTGTATATATTTCACTCATAATGACACAAAATAAGACAAAATTTAGTCAAAGGAACATTGTTAGGATTTACATAATAAGCATTACATGGCCAGCAGAGATTGCAAGCGCCATGCCAAACTAGGAGAGATGGTGAGGAGGAGAAGGAGGAGGAGGAGGAGGAGGAGGAGGAGGATGAGGAGAGAAGAGGAATGAGAAAAAGTAGAAGAAGTAGAGAGGAAGAAGAAGAGAGAAGAGAGAAGAAAGAGGAGGAGTATGGAGAAGAAGATGAGGGATTAGAAGAAGTAGAGAGAGAAGAAGAAAGATAATAAGTGGGGTGAAGAAGAAGAGGAATATTAGAAAAAGTAGAGAGAGAAGAATAAAGAGGAAGAGTATGGAGAAGAAGAAGGAAAAAGAAGAAGAAGAGAAATTAGAAGAAGTAGAGAGAGTAAAAGAATGAGGAGGAGTATGGTGAAGAAGAAGGGGAATGAGTAGAAGTGGAAGAAGTAGAAAGAGGAGGAGTATGGAGAAGAAGAAGGAGAATTAGAAGAAGTAGAGAGAGAAGAAGAAAGAGTAGGAGTATGGAGAAGAAGAAGTAGAGAGAGAAGAAGAAAGAGGAGGAGTATGGAGAAGAAGAAGAGGAATTAGAAGAAGTAGAGAGAAAAGAAGAAAGATAAGAAGTAGTTAGAAGAAGAAGAGGAATGAGAAGAAGTAGAGAGAGAAGAAGAAAGAGAAGAAGTGGGGAGAAGAACCAGAGGAATCAGAAGTAGAGAGGGAAAAAGAAAGAGAAGAAGTGGGGAGAATAAGGAGAGGAATGGAAGAAGTAGTGAGGAAGAGGGGAAGAGAGGAATGAAAAATGAGAGATGGAGGTGTTTGTGATTGAGGGGGAGTAGAAGGAAATTGAGGTGGCGGAGGGGGGAAGTATAGGAGGAGGAAGAAGAGGGAGAGAAGATGCAGTGTAGGTAGTAATGGAGATTGAGGAGGTTGGTGGGGAAGACGTAGGAGTAGGAATGGGAGGGAATGGCGAAGTAGGACAAGGTATAGTGAGGTCCACGTTATATTGACAGTATTTGTTAAACTTTGATGTTGCTATCCTTGTCAATCATTTTACAAAGCAGGTAATACTAACCTTTTCTAACTCCGCAACGATGTCAAATCTGTTTTTGACAATGTAGAAACACAATTCATTGAGGCAGAGAATCGGCAACGCTGTTCTCCTATCTTTATTCACTGCCATTAAAACGTGGACCTCACTATAGTGATTAATGATGAGGAAGAGTTGGGGGAGTGAGAGTGAGAGGAGGAATAGAAAGAGTCTGTGATGGGGCGGTTTGAGGAGGGGGGGATGATAAGGCGAAGAAGTAGGGAGAGAGTACCCTCATATAGTCTTTCATGTGAGAAGAAGGAAGAGGGGAGAGAGAAGCAATAATGGATAACAAGGATAATGATTTGAAGTGAAGCACTGGAAAATTCCTTATTCTGAACATCATTAAGAGTGATCATAGAGGGAAGAAGTCTACAGTGAGGTCCACGTTATAATGGTAGTGAAGAAAGATAGG
>NC_052512.1:29101154-29106696 GCF_014356525.2 Nilaparvata lugens
TAAAAATTGATTTGTAATTCCAATTTTGTTGATTACCATATCAGATTTGATAACAAGCATCAGCGCTCTTATTTCGCTTGCTTGCCGCCAGTAGATCATGGATCTACATGTGATGACGTCATAGTTTATTGGAGATCAGTTGTAGGGCCTGATGTGATAGTAGGTATTGGTGTGCCACACCAAATTTTTTTAATTATAATAATTGAAATCATCGATATCGAAATCATGAATTTGGAGTCATATGAATGAGAGACGAATATTTTGATTTCGTTTTGTAAATTGTCACGTGGTACTTTAGTACCATCAAATATTTTAAAATGAACCAATGAATTTTAATAGAATTATAGAATGGAAAGAAGGTTAGACCTAGTCAAAGGATCAATCAACTTAAATCGAATATTATTAGCGATTAGGAGTAATAGTATAATCAAAAACGATAAGAAAACATGTATAATTGTGATTCTATAACTATGAGAACCCATTGGCAAGATTAAAAAATTATAAAGCGGCTTACTTATATTATTGGCGGATTATAGAAAA
Organism: Nilaparvata lugens; assembly: GCF_014356525.2. Lineage (NCBI taxonomy): Eukaryota > Metazoa > Arthropoda > Insecta > Hemiptera > Delphacidae > Nilaparvata > Nilaparvata lugens. The sequence goes on from NC_052512.1 coordinate 29,101,695, forward strand.
AATAAAAGTTTGCATGAACATTGAGGTTAGAATTATTTGTTTACAATTTTAAATGAATTAGTCGATCTTGAATAAATCGATAATTATTAGAATCAATGCTGAGCGAATCAGCTGATCACTCGATCAACCAGTATAACAGGTTGAATTATATAAAATTTACTCACAAAGGATATATTATGTATACTAAGGAAGGTTAATGCGTAGAAATACCGACAACTATTATTTCTGTATAAATATTTATTATAATCTAAAAAGCACGAAAAACCAAGAGTATACAAAACTCATATAAAAAACTAAATGTATTATCTATTAAAATCGTATGTTACGATTTATTTATGAAATTAATTTAAGATAAACACTGCATGTATTTTATATGAAACATTTTTTATTTAATTTTTTCTATTATAAAGTTGAGGAAGCCCTGATTCCAAGGCAACCAATAAATTGTATTGAGTTTATTAAATTGAAGACCAATCAGAGAGTAGCTTACAGAATTATTCTAGGAAAAGACAAATTTTTCTGAAAACCTCCTTCTTCTGGCTTAAGATCTCGACCTGAGAGGACGCACATAGAGTTTAGGGTTCTTTCTTTCTTCCTTTTTTAAATTTTAAGATTACCAAGCCAAACCCTTTTCTAAATGTGAAATATTTGTATTGAATTATCTGTGAACTCAGTGTTGTTGAAGAGTTCGTAATTTATAATCAATTCCCATAAGTATATCTTCAATTCGGAAAGAAATCTATAAGAATCTGGACCACGCGTTAGCCCAGCAGAGACGAAAGGAGCCTGCCCAATTAATTATTGGGAATAATTGATTCAATCCACGAGACCGTCGAGAACTTCATTTATGTGAGTGATAAGTCAAACGAGCTCGTTTTAGGTTTTCTACGTATAGTGGGGAAATTAATTAAAAGCGCTATTCAAATTGACCTGAATTAAAGAAAAAGTCACAACGTGTTGAGTGATATCACATAGTTCATAAGAACATTTTATAAATGTATTTGATATATGTAGGAAGCTTACTTCCATGCACGGCCCGAACTCATATAAATCCCTGAGATCTCATGTTTGAATAATAATTGGTTAATTATTAATTTTGTTAATTGAACAAAGTATATCATATCAAACTTATAGACCAAACAGGTTTTATTTGCAGAATTTTGTATTGACTGGAAGTCTAAGTATCAGTATTAAACATAATATATTTATAAAATTTGAAACTCACTATTGTGAAAGCTATTAAATCCTGTGATAATTGTTCAGATTTTAGAAAAGATTTATTTAAGAAGAAGGAGAAGGAACTGAAGGTGGAGAAGGATGAGAAGGAGGAGAATGAGTAGAAGGAGGTTTGGTGGAGAAAGATGAAAAGGGGAATGAGAAGGAGATGGTGAAGAAGAAGAATAAGAGAAAGAAGGAGAAGAAGGAGAAGACAGGAGAAGAAGATGGTGAGAAAGAAGAAGAAGAAGATACGGGAGAAAGACTTTTTTCCAGTTAGATCTCTCCCTCCAAATAGTTTTCCATTGCTCTTCAACTGTGAGCTGGGTGGTTGTTTTTCTTTAAAAACTTTCCGCCTTGTCGCCATTGTTCCGCTTGCATTTAGATTAGCCTCTACTCTACGCAAGACTTGTTTCATTTGTCACTGGTTGCAGTGTTTCTGCACTTCTGTTTCATTTTTCCAGCCAGATTTTGTGAAGTTGTGCTCCTTGGAGGGTTATCTCTTATGATAGAGCCCCACGTTATGAAGCTATAACTGTGTAAGGTGGTAAATTTCCAATCCTTTACAGATGATACGATGTTCTTGATGTTTATAAGAGCAGTCGCTAAATTCCCTCTTTTGCGAATAAATTCACAAAAAATTAAGGCCGTCCGGCTCGCAAAATTACTGGGTTCAAACCTCAGCTCTAGCTCAGTGGTAGATACATGAATTTTACAAATACAGTAATCACCATCAGGTTCAATGACCGGTGATTAATAATTCTTACCGCTGCTTCTATGAAGTTCTTGAAGAATACCAGTGAGGAAATTAAAAGAATATTTGATGACTGATTAACAGTAACCATGCACCACTAGAGAATGATAAGGACCAACTATAGTTGTTTCTAGTTGATTCTTAAAACGTTCGTCATGAACACAGGTATTCACCAATTATCCTTCCAAATTCCTTAGAACTTACAACGCCAGTTCTGGAAGCTCTCTGGATCCTTATATGATATAACTGGAACCTTATTAATATAATTTTCTATATACTTGTTCTGACAGATTAAAGTGATTATCATCAAAGGATGATAAATACTGAGTGCTCTTAATAAGATCAATATTACTTGATTCAATAATTTTATGTGCTGCTGAATATTTATTCAGCAGCACATAAAATTATTGAATCAAGTAATATTGATCTTATTAAGAGCACTCAGTATTTATCATCCTTTGATGATAATCACTTTAATCTGTCAGAACAAGTATATAGAAAATTATATTAATAAGGTTCCAGTTATATCATATAAGGATCCAGAGAGCTTCCAGAACTGGCGTTGTAAGTTCTAAGGAATTTGGAAGGATAAATTGGTGAATACCTGTGTTCATGACGAACGTTTTAAGAATCAACTAGAAACAACTATAGTTGGTCCTTATCATTCTCTAGTGGTGCATGGTTACTGTTAATCAGTCATCAAATATTCTTTTAATTTCCTCACTGGTATTCTTCAAGAACTTCATAGAAGCAGCGGTAAGAATTATTAATCACCGGTCATTGAACCTGATGGTGATTACTTGTATTTGTAAAATTCATGTATCTACCACTGAGCTAGAGCTGAGGTTTGAACCCAGTAATTTTGCGAGCCGGACGGCCTTAATTTTTTGTGAATTTATTCGCAAAAGAGGGAATTTAGCGACTGCTCTTATAAACATCAAGAACATCGTATCATCTGTAAAGGATTGGAAATTTACCACCTTACACAGTTATAGCTTCATAACGTGGGGCTCTATCATAAGAGATAACCCTCCAAGGAGCACAACTTCACAAAATCTGGCTGGAAAAATGAAACAGAAGTGCAGAAACACTGCAACCAGTGACAAATGAAACAAGTCTTGCGTAGAGTAGAGGCTAATCTAAATGCAAGCGGAACAATGGCGACAAGGCGGAAAGTTTTTAAAGAAAAACAACCACCCAGCTCACAGTTGAAGAGCAATGGAAAACTATTTGGAGGGAGAGATCTAACTGGAAAAAAGTCTTTCTCCCGTATCTTCTTCTTCTTCTTCTTTCTCACCATCTTCTTCTCCTGTCTTCTCCTTCTTCTCCTTCTTTCTCTTATTCTTCTTCTTCACCATCTCCTTCTCATTCCCCTTTTCATCTTTCTCCACCAAAACCTCCTTCTACTCATTCTCCTCCTTCTCATCCTTCTCCACCTTCAGTTCCTTCTCCTTCTTCTCATCCTTCTCCACCTTCACCTCCTTCTCCTCCTCCTCATCATTCTCCACCTTCAGTTCCTTCTCCTTCTTCTCATCCTTCTCCACCTTCACCTCCTTCTCCTCCTCCTCATCATTCTCCACCTTCAGTTCCTTCTCCTTCTTCTCATCCTTCTCCACCTTCACCTCCTTCTCCTCCTTCTCCTCCTTCTCCTCCTTCTCATCCTTCTCCTCCTTCTCCTCCTTCTCCTCCTTCTCCTCCTTCTCCTCCTTCTCCTCCTTCTCCTCCTTTCCTCCTTCCCCTCCTTCTCCTCCTTCTCCTTCTACTCCTTCTTCTCCTACACCTCCTCATCAGTCAACTCCTTCTTCTCCTCCATCTCATCCTCCTTCTTCTTCATCTTTTTCATCTTCTTCTTCTTTTTCTCCGTTTTTCTCAATCTCTGTCAGTTGAAGTGTTTGTTACTCATGCCCTGTGGATTTGACAGCGCTTTTATTTTCTCATAATATTCTTCTTTCGTCTGTTACTAATTTTCTCCCACTTCTCCATCCTCGCCCGCCTGGCAAAAGCGGCAACACTGTAATCTTTTCTGCAACTTATCAAAGTTTTAAGCCCCGGGCGAATCATTCATTCAGACTGTCCTGGCCAGGATATTGCATTTCAGTTCGTTTCTCGTTCCGTTGCTACAAAAAGTTATCAAGTTGAGAAGTTGGAGTCAAACTCACAATAAAATACACACAATTACGCAACTGAATAAATTGTCAATTATTTCGGATTATTTGAATCTCGGTGTGCTTTCAAGAACCAACCGTATTCTTTTTCAAATCTTTCATCTTTTCTCGGCTAACTTTTTCATAACCTTCTCAATTCCTCTTCTTCTTCTTTTTCCTTATTTTTCTTATTCTTCTCCTTCTTCTTCTTCTTCTTCTTCTTCTTCTTCTTCTTTTCCTTCTTCTTTTTACTTTCCTTGCCCTATTACCATAGGTAAGGAAAGTATTGCTTTCCGAAAAAAATTAAGGTACCCCAATTTCTAAATTTAAAAAAAGTGGTTTTTGGGTTTTGGGTATTGGTCTGTATGTGTGTGTGTGTGTGTGTGTGTGTGTGTGTGTGTGTGGTGTGTGTGTGTGTGTGTGTGTGTGTGGTGTGTGTGGTTGTAACGGAATAACTGGAAATTTGGAACTTCTTTGTCCGACACGAACAATTTCGATCAAATGCGATTCAAGATGACAGTTGAAATGTCGAAAATGTTGTCAAAAACAGGGTTTTTCGCGATTTTCTCGAAAACGGCTCCAACGATTTTGATCAAAGTTATCCCTAAAATAGTAATCGATAAGCTCTATCAACTGCCACAAGTCCCATATCTGTAAAAATTTCAGGAGCTCCATCCTATTTATGCAAAGTTTGATTTCAGATTCCCAATTATCAGGCTTCAGATACAATTTGAACAAATTTCAAGTGCAAAAGATTCAGCATGAAAATCTCTTCAATTAATGTCCAGTAACATTTCCACCTAAAATTGAAAATAAGCTCGAAGTTCGAGAAAATGTAATTATCCAATAATTGCAAACTGTTGGCAACTGTTGATTCTATTAAATGATT
>NC_052512.1:29106796-29131796 GCF_014356525.2 Nilaparvata lugens
ATCGTTCAAAAGAATCAATTATATTCTATTAAGCGAGAAATTATATTTTTCTATAATTTCATAATGGATATTCATAATTAAGATTAAATATTTCGTTGATTTATCATCAATTTTCCTTCGTTTAAAGCCTATCTGACAACAGAGGAAAGCGAGAAAGAGATAGCGCTATCCGCTCTGTGGAATGATAGACAAGGATAGCAATACCATCACTAATTAATCACTGCCATTATAACGTGGACCTCAATATAGTAACACTTTGTATAACAGACTGCCAGAATTCAGTCCAGCTTAAACGGAAAACAATCTCATAACAGTATTCAGTTAGCTGACGTTAACAAATCTCTGCCCAGTCGCCGCTTCAATTCATGTTAACGAGTCGAGCTTGTCAAAGTGTGGGATGGGGGTCACCTCCCATCAACCCAACCACCCCTAAAGATGAGCAGAGAGAAAAATTATTATCGTTCCACGTCATTCGGTGTTTTTCCCTCTCTTTTAATGATGAAATATGATAATGAGGTAGAGGAGAGAGTGAGGAAGAATGAGTGAGAAAACGTCAAGTAATCTAATGTTACTTCCTCTTTGTATCTTGTTGTTTCAAAATGTTCTTGGGGGTTAGGAAAATTCACTACAGAAGGATCCACTTACCTGAATGAAAGTTTTACGTGTAGATTCAGGGATTCAAACAGTTTTTCAACGTATATTATTAATGTTTATTTATTTATCTATTTGTTAATACAATAAGACAAATCATATGAATATCATCAGGAAAGATCAACAGGCATAGCCCAAAACTATTCTATTCCCAAAAATTGATGTAATATCGGGGCACCGAGCTTCGCTCGTTATTTATTTATTGACTTTTGATAAACCGAACACAATTCTTGAAAATGATTGGGGAAGTACTAACAGGCACAGCCCAAAACGGTTTCTTTCCCGAATTTCTATTTATACACTACAAATAGTCCAGAAAGTAGGTTATGCTCCGTACACTTCAATTCAGGTTCAATTTTCTATTCAAACATTTGGAAACGAAAAGTTTATAATGGAGATTATATACAAACCAAATTGAATAACGAAATTACACCAACTAATCACTTGAAATTGTCAAATAATGATCAACTTTGAAAATCATGATATACTCAAGTTTAGGAGGGTTATTATGTCATGTCAACAAATCAGATTATGTTGATCAAATCGATAAAATTGTCTAGTTATATAGAATTTCTCGCTGATTGATTATGATTACACAGCTGGAAATAGTTCTGTCTCTCTCACACACAGGCACACGCATCTTCTGTTATCGAGAGACGACGAAATCATCATCTGTTTTTTAAGGATGAATTATGTTTAATGTTGTTCAGCGAGTTTTTCAAAGAATGAGACCTACTGCAATCGAATTTTCATATCATAAACCCACCATGTTCCAAATTTCGTGAAAATCGTTAGAGTCGTTTTCGAGATCCGTAAAACATGAATAACCAGATATATGAAAAAGAAATTGCTCGCTTAATATAATAGGATAATAACATGTCCATGAAAATAGGTTATGTTCTTACTGTGGAAAGTTGAAGTGTTCAATGTGTGCTTCATGGTGGCACGGAATACGTAAACACCAAAGCCTAGATCTTGTCAAACCCAAAGCTGCGTACAGAACTACAGATATACGCACCTCGAACAAGCTTCGCACACACTACGATCATGAACTTCACGCGAGATGTTACGCAAGGGTTCGCTAGAGGTTCGAGATATGTTTGAAGGATGATCGCGGGCTTGTCGTATTGTTGATTTCGCAACAACCTAACCTCACGAATGTGAAACGTTCAATCTAGCTGATCGAGTGACAAAATAAAAAAAATCTGGTGTGGTACACTCACACAACTTTCCATGGTCATTGAACTGTGAGCCTCATTCTTGAACGCGAATAATTCAGGGGAATTACATAATGATGATTGGCGGCTACTTATTTGAAACTACGATCAGACTACTAACTATGTATGTGTATATAATTGTTTTCGGAGTACTCTTTCCTTTATGTAAATTTTGAAATTCGATGATTTTTTTGAAAGTCGTCAAAACAGCTGTTCTACAGATGAAATATCTCGACTATGTGTTCGTTTTATAAACTGCTTTACCTACCTACCTCATGCACGAGTAGGAGGTTACAAAGTCCATTTCTGAAGGATGGGGTGGACCCCCCATTAATATTCCAGGAACGAGACTCATGCCAGTTGATAAATAACTATACAGAGTATGAATTTGAAAAAAAATCGGTTAATTCGTTTTTTAGAAAATCGTGAAAAACATGATTTTTTAGTAATTATCCGCAATTTTTCTCAAGAATATCACGAAGCTCCTGCAATTTCCCCAGAAAAAAGACTCACGTCAGTTGATGGGGCTCATAAATGACTATCCATGGTATAGATTTGAAAAAAAATCGTTAGAGCCGTTTCCGAGAAAAACATGGTTTTTTAGTAATTATCCGCCATTTTTTTCACGAATATTACGGAGCTCCTGCAATTTTCCCAGAAATGAGAATCATGTCAGTTGATAGGGCTTATAAATAGCTATCCATGATATAAATTTCAAGAAAATCGTGAAAAATATGGTTTTCTAGTAATCATCCGCCATTTTGAATTCATTTTTTTTGAATTCCTTATCGTCGGATCCTCATGGTATAAGGAACTTAAGTTAAAAATTTTAAGTCAATCGGTTGATTAGGAATGGAGTTATCGTGTTCACAGACATACACACGTGTATACACACACACAGACCAACACCCAAAAATCATGTTTTTGGACTCAGGGAAACTTGAAACGTATAGAAAACTTGAAATTAGAGTACCTTAATTTTTTTTGGAAAGCGATACACCCCTTCCCTATGGTAATAGGGCAAGGAAAGTAAAAAACAGGTGTAATGGGATTGTGTGAGAGAAATACGGAGAATCCTATGAAATGTGTATTTTGTTCCTCTCACTGTTTCTACTTTCCTTGCCCTACCACCATAGGTAAGAGAAGTATTGCTTTCCAACAAAAAAGGTACCCCAATTCCAAGTTTTCTATACGTTTCAAGGTCCCCTGAGTCCAAAACATGATTTTTGGGTGTTGGTCTGTGTGCGTGTATGTGTGTATGTTTGTGAACACGATAACTCCATTCCTAATCAACCGATTGACTTAAAATTCTCAACTTGAGTTCCTTATACCATGAGGATCCGACGATAAGGAATTCAATAAAATTGAATTCAAAATGGCAGGAAAAATGGCGGATGATTACTAAGAAACCATGTTTTTCACGATTTTCTCAGAAACGGCTCTAACGATTTTCTTCAAATTTATACCATGGATAGCTATTTATAAGCCCTATCAACTGACATGAGTCTCATCTCTGGGAAAATTGCAGGAGTTCCGTAATATTCTTGAGAAAAATGGCGGATAATTACTAAAAAAAACATGTTTTCACGATTCTCTCAAAAATAACTCGACTGATTTTTTTCAAATTCATACCCTGTATAGTTATTTATCAGCTCTATCAACTGGCATGAGTCTCCCTTCTGGGAAACCGATGGGGGGTCCACCCCATCCTTGAGAAATGGACATAGTAACCTCCTTTTCGTGCATGAGGTAGATAGGTAGCGCAGTTCATAAGAAGAACACATAGTCGTGATATTCCATCTGTAGAACAGCTGTTTTGAGGACATTAGAAAAATGATGACTAAAAAAATAATCTAATAATTTAACAATTCACACAAAGGAAAAAGTACTCTGAAAACAATTATATATACACATATACAGAAGTCTTGTCGTAGTTTCAAATATGAGCAAGGAAAGTTGTGTGAGTGTACCACACCAGATTTTTATTCATACTTTCCAGATCCTGGAGAGGAGAATCACCCACTATCTCTATCTGTCTCATTGTACTCCTATAGTGAGGTTCACGTTATATTGGCAGTGGAGAAAGATAGTAGAACAACTTTGTTTTGTCAATGCCTTCTACAGACGGTAGCTGATACAGGTTCATTAATGTCATATCAACTGTTCATTCTTGTTCAAAATAATAAATTATTTTCTGTGAAGCGAGAAATTATATTTTCCAATTAATTCATGATAGAGATGTGATATTTTGTTGATAAATTATCAATTCTACAGTGTTAAAAGACGATCAAGCAACAGAGCAAAGCGAGAAAGAGCGCTATCCGTTTTGTTGTATGATAGACAAGGATAGCAATACCATTGCTGATCAAACACTGCCATTATAACGTGGACCTCACTGAAGTTGGAAGGGAATGAGAATAAAAAGGTGGGAGACAAGGATATAATTCTCTATCGTTATTCAAGACCCAGGAATATAGAGAGCGAGATATAGTAACGATCTGCTCCTCTTTGTCCAAGTGAACAAACGAACGTCGGATGGACTATTTTGACATAAACATTCCATTTGAGTTTGGGATGGAGGGGAGTGTAAATACTGAGCGTGGACTCTGTGGACCGGGATTTATTATCTGGCAAATATCCAGCCATTTTTCGCCGGGGTCCGAAAATGACTTCCATTGTTACTCTAAACATTATGAGACTAATGGGAGGATGCCAGCAGAGGAGATTATACTACCTCCTCATCCCCCACAAATTCCCTCCACGGGGTGAAAATTTCTCCGACACAAACTCATACATTAAAAATTTCGTCGCTGATTTTTCCGATTGTTATTCTTCACATGCTAAAACACATTTCAATAATTGGATAAAGTCAAGTTAATGGTTTTCAATACACGAAAGATCCACGTTATTCACTGCTTTCTTCTTTTCTTTCCTCATGTTATGTTTCTTATTGTTTCTTATTCTTTCCTCTAAAAAAATGTATACCTCTTAGAGCCGATTTCCGAGCTCGGGATTTAGCCAAGTTCTGAACTTTAAACAGCTGGAGTCAAAAAATAGGCTTTCCGGAATGGGGCATAGTCTCAGTTTTTATGATAATCTTCTGATTTTCTCATTTCTATAATAATTGGAAACGTTTTTCCTTGGTGAACTGAAACATTCCTAAAGAATTCAAAATAGCTGAAACTATTCTCTCTCTTCATTTTATTATGTGTTCAATTGTTCTCAAATTTATTTTGAATGTGGACTGCGACTGCCCCGTTTCGGATAGCCAATTCTCTGACTCCAGCTGTTTAAAGTCTAGAACTTGGCTAAATCCCGAGCTCGGAAACCGGTCCTTGTAGACCTCCTCATATGTTTACTCTTCTTATTGCACAAAGATTCATTCAAACCACCATGTAATCATAACATATTCAATCAATTCATCAATTAAAGCCATTTAAATTCCAAATTTATAGTTTTAATGTTTATTTTGGACCAAAATTTTATAAAAATTGTACACGTGAACTTCTAAGCTTATCTTGGACTTTGTCACCTATAAATTTGGAAGAAAAATAGCACAAGGACAACCTCATCATTTTATCTTTCAATGTTATTACATTAGTGTTATTTGCATTGTGAATAAATAAATAAATAGACATCATGTTCACTCACTCTCATTGGTGACGTCCGATTAGCGATCAGGGAAAAAGTAGTGCAGTGAGCGATCCATTGCTCGGAATAAATCAAATCAAATCAAATCAAATTGGTTTTTATTATCATGATTTCAGGGTACAAATATTCATATTATACAACAACGTTACATCTTCTGCAACCAAATAATCATAAATAAAACTTACAGTTGAACTAAAAAATTAATCATTATAACTAATATTTTAAAGAACTTCATGAAAACTCTCCATAAAGGCAAAGCCTGTGTGTGGAAGAGGGTCTTGGCGATGATTGGCTAACGTCGGACTGTCCCCATACTTGCATCTATCACCCAGGTAAACCAGGTATTAATATCAGAGAAAATTTGAAGTTTGAAGGATTTTAAGTATAAAAGATGTGAACATTTAGAGTTGAATTTGGACTATCATTACACGACATTTGCTTTATTTATACAATGAATGAATTATCACTTCTATATTTGTCCTCTCAATCTCCTTTAACCAGTCATTAACATTTTTTTTTATAAATCTATTTGGATTTACCTTCGGTATAACGTAGAATAACTATAAGGATAGGAAGACGCTATTAATGGGAGGACTTGGGTGTCATTAGTCTTGAGGCCAGTGAAGGAGGAAGGCCACAAGCGATAAATGGGTAGTGTCATGTGAATACTCGCAATATAATATTGATGATTGAATGGTTCAGCTGTTTCTTCAATTTTCACCAACTCCATATGAAAAGTTGCGAGTTTCAAAGATTACAAAACACCAGTTCATGAGCAAGTTCTCCAACTTAGGGAGTCATTTTTAGTGTACATACACTGAAAAAATTAAAACTTGCAGATCTGTGGCACTGCCAGTTAGAAGAGGGCAACATGACTGAAAATTACTATGAGGAATTTATGTGAGATCTGATAATTTATTAATATGGAGAGGCAACAAATGAATAAACAAGAATTGCCAATGATGAAGGAGAAGGAGGTGGTGATAGTGAAGAAGAAAAAGAAGAAGAAGAAGAAGCAGAAGAAGAAGAAGAAGAAGAAGAAGAAGGTGAAGAAGGAGATGATGGAGAAGGTGATGGTGGTGGAGGACAAGGTGGTGAAGGAGAAGGTGGTGGAAAAGAGGGAGGAGAAGGAGAAGGTGGAAAAGACGAAGGTGAAGAAGAAGAAGGAAATGAAGAAGAAGAAGAAGGAGGAGGAGGATAAGAAGAAGAAGGTGGTGGTGAAGTAGAAGGTAGTAAAGAAGAAGAAGAAGTAGAAGGTAGTGAAGAAGAAGGTGGTGGTGAAGTAGAAGGTAGTAAAGAAGAAGAAGAAGTAGAAGGTAGTGAAGAAGAAGGTGGAGAAGAAGATGGTGGAGGAGGAGAAGGTGGAGAAGACGAAGGAGAAGAAGAAAAAAGAAAGAAAAAGAAAAATGGTGAGAAGGAAGAAGAAAATGAAGATCAGGAGAAAAAAGAGAATAAACTGGATTGGTGATTGCCTTGCTCGGGCCGAAAGTAAGGCTTGTAGTGTTGCAGAGTTTGTAAAGTGAGAACAAGAGTGCAGTAGTTGTCGGCTGGGGAATAATTATGGGAGAGAATAATATTGTGTACAGTGGGGAAAATTAGGTGATGTTGATCAATCATTGTGGTGTTTAACTTACATTGTTGTTGAACAATTCATTGTTGTTAGCTTGGTTGTGACGTCAAGATGGGAGGATTTGGCAGTAGATGTTGACTTCAGAGGCTAGACTTCCCAGCGTGTCTATTCTATAACTGGTCTAAGCTCTAAACGGACAGGGCTTGTCAAGAGAGTTGGATTGACTTTTCCAACAGAACAGTTTGGATGCAAAGTTCCTTTCTTGTTTTAGAAAGTCGTTCCGATTATTCTGCTTGAGATAATTATGACGTTTTGATAAGATAGCAAAGAAACAGGCTTGCCAACTTTGAAGTTTAGAGTTGAGAGTTGTCGACGAATTGTTCAGAACAAGTTGGTCGCCATAAAACGGGGGTTGCTCGAACTAATTTTCTGTTCCCTGTTTGATTTATGACTTGCAAATCTGATGCGACTAACAATATTGTATGTTCGACTGCCATCATCCACATTCTAGTGAAGGTGATTCTTAAGGTGCGTACAGATATACGCGCCGCGAACATGAGCAGCTGACCATATCTGTATTTTTACAGCAACGGTAAGATACAGATATGAAGAACTTGGCATCAGCTGATTGGAAGTGAATTGCTCATGTTCGCGGGTCGTATATCTGTACGCACCTTAACACATTCTGAGAAATTCTCTGGAAATAATACGTCTGTGTTCTCTTGCTGAAGATGATTCTCAAATAACCACACTTTTGGGAAATCCACGTTATAGAGTCGGCACTCCATTTATATTAGTGCTGCTATAATAGAATAATATCGGGGCACCGAGCTTCGCTCGTTATTTCTATTTATTGATAAACAGAACACATTTCTCTCAAATGATCGTGTTCATATTTCACAGCTGGCTATACGTCAGCTTATGAATTTCGGGGATGCGATATTTTGATTTTTCACATATACTCACTTTTTTACAGTCCACAGCTGTTTCAGCCAAGGATGAATTATCCTTTTAATGACGTTCAGCGAGTTCTCCATGAGTGCAATCGAATTTTTATATCATAAACCTACCACTATGTTCCACATTTCGTGATAATCGTTAGAGCCGTTTTTGAGATCCGTTGAACATGAATAACCAGATATAAAAATATAAACAGATATACAGAAATTGCTCGCTTAATATAATAGGATATTCGAGCACCGAGCTTCGCTCGTTATTTATTTATTGATGAACAGAACTCAATTCTTTTGAATGATGAGGGAAGGGCTAATAGACACAGCCCAAAACTGTTTCTTCCCCGAAATTTGATTCATACACTATGAATAGTCCTAAAAGAAGGTTATGTTCCATACATTTGAATTCAGGTACAATTCTCAGTTTAAACATTTGAAAACAGAAAAGTTCTGATTTAGATTGTTCACAAGCCAAATTGAATAACAAAATAAAACTCATTAATCACTCAAAACTGTAAAATAATTATTAACTTCGAAAATCGTGATATATGTTTACCCTGTTGTCAATATTTGCAGTAGCAGAAGTCTTCGGGGTGAATTACAGCATTTAATTCGGATTTTCGTTTAATAATAATAATGATCATGATATACTCTAATTTAGAATGATATATCATGTTATGTCAACAAATCAGATAATTTTGATCAAGTCGATTAAAATATTTGGATAATTTTTCTCGTAAGATAAGCTGATTAATTGCAGATAGTTTAACAGCTGAACATAATTCTATCTCTCTTCCACACAGGCACTCGCATCTTATGTTATCGACAAACAATTGAATTATCATTTTTTTTCCAAGGATGGATAATTATTATCCTTTCTATGTCCTCCAGCGAGTTTTCCCAGGGATGAGACCTAGTGCAATCGAATTTTTATATTATCATAAACCTACTATGTTCCAAATTTCGTTGAAATAGTAAGAGCCGTTTTCGAGATCCGTTGTACATAAATAACCATATAACCAAAAAACCACATAAATATATACAGAAATTGCTCGCCTAATAAAATAGGATATCGCTCCAAGGATAGAAATAGCATTTACTCCATCGAGAAAAATATATCAGTTTATCAAGATATCTGGAAATCAAGTTCTGAAGCTAATATTGCACAATCATGTAGTGATATGTGGAAATCCAGATTCCTTATAGTTGGAAAAGATCATTCACCAAACTCACTTCTTTTTCGGAGCAAACCGTATCTGAATTTTGATGGCAGGAAGATAAAGTGTGGCATTTGTTTCATGGAAGTCATATTTTTATTCCACAATAAAAAACAATACTCAGAGTGACAGGGAAATAGTAGTACTCGACATTCTCTCTGAAAATTGGACACAAGTTGAATGAAGTGAAGGAAAGTTTTGGGCTGTGCCTGTTGATCCTCATTCAACCATTCCAATCAATAGTTGTGTACCATTGAATCAATTAATTATTCTTCAATGATTCAAAAGTTTTTGACCGATTTTTTTTCAATTTCATACCCTGTATAATAGAATAATACAAATCAGCTCTATCATATATCATATATCAGCTCTATTAACTGGCATGAGTCTCCCCCCTGAGAAACTAACAGGGGGTCCACCCCATCCTTGAGAAATTTACTTTGTAACCTCCTTCTCGTGCGTGATGTAGGTAGGTAGAGCAGTTTATTCAAAAGAACACAACATGTCGATATTCTATTCGTAGAACAGCTGTTTTGACAACTTTTAAAAAATCCTAAAATTTCATAATTCAAACAAAGGAGAATGTACTCTGAAAACAATACGGTAACAATAGTATAATCGTAGTTTTAATAAAATTATTTATCCGCCAATCGGCATAATGTTATTCCCCTAAATTATCTTCGTTTAAGAATGAGGCTTATAGATCAATGAGCAAGGGGAGTTGTGTGAGTGCGCCACACCAGATTTTTTTTTATTGATTTTGATTTCTTTTTGTAGATTGTATTGTGTTGATTTGAACAGCATTGATTGATTGATTATCCATCCATACCATATTTCTCTAACACTCAAACTATTTACTTCTCTTTCACTCTCTCTTTCTCTTTCTCTCTCACTTTCTCTTTCTCTTTCTCTTTCTCTTTCTCTTTCTCTCACACTCTCTCTCTCACTGACTGTGTGCTTATCCACTCCGCTTGCTCCTCTTCTTTCTTCCCATTCCCTCCTCTATCTACCATTCCTCCTCCTCTTTCTCCCCATTACTCATCCTCTTTCTTCCCATTCCTCCTCCTCTTTCTTCCCATTTCTCCTCCACTTTCTTCCCATTCCTTCTTCTCTTTCTTCCTATTCCTCCTCCTCTTTCTTCCCATTTATCCTCCACTCTTTTCCCATTCCTTCTATTTCCCATTCCTATTCTTCCCAAAGAATGGACATTGATATGTCCAAAGCTCCGCCAATTTATGTAGATGCATAACAAAATGATTATTATCTATAGTTATTATATTACAAATTGCTTTTTCATATCATATACAGTTCAATAGTTATTTTTTTAGTCTATATTATGTAAATTCATCTATTATTTTGCTGTATTGTAAGCTATTGTATATAAGTGTATAAGCCAGTATATATTGTAATCTACATAAATAAAGTACTCAATCAATCAATCAATCAATCAATTCCTCCTCCTTCTCTTTCTTCCCATTCCTCCTTCTCTTTCTTCTCATTCCACCTCTCCTCACTTTCTCCCCAATCCTCCTCCTCTCACTTTCCTCCAATTTCTCCTCCTCACTCTTTCTTCTCATTCCTCCTCCTCCTCTTTCTTCTCAATCCTCCTCCTCTCACTTTCCTCCAATTTCTCCTCCTCACTCTTTCTTCTCATTCCTCCTCCTCCTCTTTCTTCCTAATCCTCCTCCTCTCACTTTCCTCCCATTTCTCCTCCTCACTCTTTCATCTCATTTCTCCTCCTCACTCTTTCTTCTCATTCCTTCTCCTCCTCTTTCTTCCCATTCCTCCTCCTCCTCTTTCTTACCATTCCTCCCCCTCACACTTTCTTCTCATTCCTCCTCCTTCCACTCTCCTCCAATTTCTCCTCCTCACTCTATCTTCTCATTCCTCCTCCTCCTCTTTCTTCTAATTCCTTCTCCTCCTCTTTCTTCCCAATCCTCCTCCTCCCCCCACTTTATTCCAATTCCTCCTCTGAATCACTCTAGTGATGCACGCATTCTGTATTCTGATTGCTTTTCATTGATCGTGCAGATTTTCAATTAAGCCGGGAAATTTCTTACCAGAAAAATGCAAAAACTTTCCGGCTGACATGTTTATAGTATTTCATCTGCATCGCGAAATCCTGTTAGGCAACCATGTCTGTTTATATTTACATGGAGCCGGATTTATGACGAATTCTGCAATCATTTCTCTATCTGATCTGTTTGCGTTTTGTTTTTGTTGCATATTCACCCTCTGTCTTTGCTATATTTTCCTACTACCAGGTACGAGGAAAAAAATTGTTTGATATTAAACAATACTCCAATCAAAATTGAATATCAATTCGGATGATGAAAATAAGACTCTCAAATATTCAATACTAGCAAGAACCCGTGCTTCGCAAGGATCTATTTTAAAACTTGACAAAATGAAAATTCGACGTAATGAAATTTTGAAGAATTGAGAATAGGCCTATAACCATCCTTGGTTAATTAAGAATCTATAAGCAAAATTTCAAGTAAATTAGTCCAGTAGTTCAGACGTGATGATGCGTCAAACATGATATTCCTATCCCGTACGTGCATAAGCCAGCTCTTTACTTTATATAATGATTATTATATAGTTAACGACTGCAAGAGATAGGACTGTGGAACAGAATAGTGGTGAAACTATGATAGTGCCAGAAGTGTCTCAAACACAACAGTAGGTACTACATGAACTTTTTGAAAGTGATTTGAAAAAATGTTAAAACAACAGAACTGAATCCTTATCATTCTACCTTCATTTAGAGAGGCTTTTGTTTGAGCCGAATGGAAATCTATTTATAAAAAAATGAATGTCTGTTTGTGTGTTTGTTTGTATGTTTGTTTGTTCCCTGTAGACTTGAAAACTACTTGACATAACGGCATGAAACTTTGGGAATATGTTGTGTGAATATTGGGGATGGTTTTTGAACAGAAATTTTAATAGGGGTGCTAATAATAATTATTTATTAATCCATTTTACATACATATGTTTTCGAAATTTTCGGCCGAGCGGCTATTGAAGAACGAAAAGATCATGATTCAAGATCATATTGTGATAATATGATTTAGCATCTAAAGTTACCAGCTGTAATAAACATATCACCCTGTGATAAATTATTGTGTACTGGTATTAAAACGGTAGTTTGGAGTTAAAGTGTAGTGGTTGATTGGTACCAGCTGTTGATAATGGTTCCTGAGAAGACCTATACAAATAATTATCACTCCACTATCATTGAGAAACTGGAAAATGTTGGAAAAAATTATTCACCTAATGAAAGAGAGTATATATATATATATATATATATATATATATATATATATATATATATATATATATATATATATATAGTATATATGTATAGTATTCATATTGCATTCATTAAAATTACTGAAGAATGAAAGAATAATTTACAATTTTTTGAATTTAGCTTAGCTTATATTCATCCTAAAATGGAAAGAATATGGAATTCTGTGTGATTCATCGTACATCGCATCTTCCCTGGACCATATATCGACAATCTACAGCTATGAAAACATTGAATATTTTTCTTTGAAACACTGATATAACCTTTTTTTAATTAAAAACTTTACTGATAGATATTACTACCAATTGATTGAGAAGAATAATATGTTTTCGGAATAATGAATGCTGCATGACTAAGTACATAGGAAGTCCGTATTGAGATGTTAATGAACATATTTATCTCCATATCATATTTATTTCGTAGAATCTCATGCAAGGTGGTTAGAGCTCTTTCTAAACTTATCTTATTCTCTGCTATTATAGGTATATCGTCTGCGTAAAGAAGCATCTGAATACGAACTCCATTTACCTTGATGCCACTACAGCACTCCTTGCATTCATGCATGGGATTAATTGATAGGAGCTTATGAATATTTTCTAATTCAAATGAAATAACTTCTGAGAAAAATAATGATTGGATAAATACCAATATTGAATTATTGTTGACCAAGAACTCAGTACCTACATCGACAATTCATTCAACTAATTCTGTATTGATAAAATTATAATAATTTTCTCTATTGATAATCAATTTCATCAACTATATGAAAAAGTACTTCAATTTCCATGAATTTATTAATAGAATTATATAAATCTAAAGTGTAGGTCATATCTAAATTCACAAAGAGTTCGATTCTTGTTGGCAAGATAGATGTTATTCAATGCAGAAATCATTGTTATTTTACTAAAAGATAGGATAAAATGAATAGTTCTCTTTCAGGGGGAGTTTTGACAACCTACAAAACTCATTTTTCATTTGAAGAAATAATATCAAAAAGGTGCATAGGACCTTACTTTTTTGTTCAGCTTGCCAAAATACCCCTCATTTCAATAATAAAATTTTCGACTGACTGTACAGTGAGTCAATCATTCTATCAAGGCTTGAATAATTTTGAAATTTTAATTAAATAAAAATGGTAGAGAATAATTATCATGTAGATATCAACACCTTTTTTTAAAGACATATTAACTGCATGCGTTTTCATATTGCTGATACAGCATTGATAAAACTGTAGACGTTTATTTAGCAGTCTCAAAAAACTGTTCTAGCTGAAAAATTAATAATACAAGCCACGTGTAGGCTTATACAATGCATCAGGAAAACGAAGTTCAAAACTATGGTTTTCTTAAACATATGTTTTTGAGATAATTTTTTTGATGCAGCTGTTTCACATTCACCATTATAAATTATACAGAGTTTGTGAAAATAAAAATATTTATTGATTACCAAAACAATACTATTATTATATTAATGATAATAATTAATTATTAAAACAATACTTTTATTATATCAATAATAATATTATTAAACATATTTATCAATTATCAGAACAATATTATTGAGGTTGAGTGGAATCAGGTAGAAAGCAATAATAGAACAGATGTTCTTTTTTTAATTTCTATCATATTATTTTGTTATTTCCAATGATTACAACATATGTTAGAATATCACATGTCAATCAATAAATTATCTCATTTCCATATGGCACTCACCTTACCATGTTCATAACCTTACTTAATAGGATCCTTTTTAATCCTTTGGAACCCTTAGAGGCAAAATATCTCAAAATCCGTTCTTAGTGCGCGTCTAGCATGTTTGATGAATATTTGTGCAAAGTTTCAAGTCTGTAGGACAATTAGTTTGAGCTGTAGTGTGATTTTACATCAAAATTTTCGAAAAATGCCCTCTCCTGGACCCCCCTGTGCTCCTGATCAAAATTTTTCTGCATAGATCTAATTTTTTTTCGTAGCTGAACAAAAAAGTTCCTCATGACTTTGCTGTGCAATGAGCGGTTAAAAAGTACAAAATTTTGGGAGGGCCCCAGCTCCCTCAGGGGGGCAAATTTCTGAAAATCCTTTCTTAGTGGATGTTTTCAGGCTACCATAAACAACCGTGCAAAATTTTACGTTTTTAGGCTCAGTAGTTTGGGCTGTGGTGTGATTTCAGTCTGTCGGGACTTAGCCTTTTATAAGTATAGAGATTGGTCTTGGAAACGTTAATATAGCCTACGGGAAGTTTTCTGTGTAAATTTTATTGAAAATTGGATAATCGAGTTTTTCCAGAATAAACAAGTTTTGAGCTATAGTGAGGTTCACGTTATAATGGCAGTGGAGAAAGGGTGAAAGAACAACGTTGCCAATCCTCTGTCTTGTCAATAGACGGTAGCTGATACAGGTTTATTCATGTAATATTAACTGTACATTCTCTGTTAAAATAATCAATTATAATTCATTAAGCAAGAAATTATTTTTTTCAATAATTCAATAATGAGTTTTCCCAATTGAAATTATATATTTCCTTGATTGACTACTAATTCTACATTGTTAAAAGATGATCTGGCAAGTGGCTACAGAGCAAAGCGAGAAAGAGATAGTGCTATCCGCTTTGTTGAATGAGAGACAAGGATAGCAATACCATTGCTAATCAAACACTGTCATTATATGTGGACTTCACTGAAGCACCGGTTTTCCTTCTACAATATTGATATTAAATATTGTTTTCCTTTCACAATATTATTCTTTTCAATCTCTGATATGAAAAATTGATATATGAGTATTGTTTGAATAAAGAACAATATTCAAAATTGGATGAGGTGAAACCAACTGTTTGATTAATCTCTGATTTCTTGTGCTCATGTATGGCTCATTGTGTAGAAAATTTCCAATTAACCTTCCGGCAGTCGCGCTTTTGTAAAAAGTACAACAGTGTCAGTTTTTTTGCTGCACAAAACTATTCAATGTGGTGGTGTCAGTGAGTGAGTCACCTATGCATTCCAAAACTTTCTCCCCATCACTCCACTGAGTTGCAGTATCAACCGAGCAATGGTTCAGTTTTTAGGTGCCATTCAGTCGCGACAGTCCATAAGATAGGGAAAGACTGTATACGGGAACTGTAAACGAACCAATAACACAGAATTGATGGCTTTGCTTGATGTACCTTATTGGGCTATAAAATGATAATCATCCAAATGTTCATAGGCGTAAAATAATTCAAGAAGATGGAAAAAGTAATTATACAATTATTAATTAATATGTTTTGACAGTAAACAGAGTACATAACAATTGGAAAATTGGATGTTGTACAAAATACAACACGAGACTGCTCGTTAGATTGAGAAGGGCGCAACTACCGGAAGGTTAAGCTAAATAGCTGTAGATATTTTCCATCAATATTATTTCCTTTTGATCTATTTTTCAATTATAATAGGTGGCTCGTTGGAGTAAGTGATAACGCGCCAGTCTGATGATTAAGAGAACCCGAGTTCGAATCTCGACCAGGGCAAAAGTTTTTGACCACAGCACAATCACATAGATACGGCCACCCCGTCTCTCGGAAGAGACGATAAGTCGTCGGTCCCGACTACCCTAAAAGTAGTCGTCATCTTTCATCATCATCCCTCTATTTCATTACCCACGCACAAGCCTAAGAGCTTATGTGGGCATCATCCTCCGTAAAAAAGTGTTATACCATCAAATCCTATATTATTTAACGAGCAATTTCTGTTTAGATGTTTTTATGTTTTTATATATATCTGTATGTGACCGGATCTCGGAAACGGCTCTAACGATTCTCAAGAAATTTGGAAAAAAGTAAGTTTATGATATGAAAATTCGATTGCACTGGGTCTCAACCCTGTGATAGCTCGCTGAAGGACATTGAAAGGATAAATACGTCCTTGGAAAAACAGCTGGAAATTTTGTCGTTTGTCGATACAGTAATGGAAGTGAGTGAACGAGTGCATGTGTGAGATCATTCGGCTGATGTCACGAGTAGAAAAATTCAGCAAGAAAAACTCATTTTCGTTTATTTCTCTTTCTTTAGAAATTATGTTCACTTCAGAAAGTCAAAAATAGTAACTAGATGCTGTTAGTGTAGAATAGTACAGAGTATATTAACATATATTGTCGCAAACATAGTAATCATTCCGAATCAAATTCATATTATATCTATTTGTAATTGATGATGTGTTTGTTTTTTGAATTGTGAATAATTTGTCATTTCGATGAGTGATAGTAGCTTAACGTAGATTTTTATTCTGAATGTAGTATGAATTTGAAAAGGGACAGTTTTGGGCAAAAGCCTGTTGTGCCTCCTCATATAACTGTGAAAATAATTTTACGACTGAGAAAATGAATGAATGACTATAAATTCAAGCTTTTGTTACAAATTTTCTATGCTTTCACACCCCAGAGCAAAGCTCGGTCCCCCGAGCTAAGGCTCGTACTGGAGTTTGTCTGAGAGCCTTCCTATGTTTGCTAGGAATAAATAAATAAATAGCTCTTTGATATTGTTCGGTCTAGGTAGCCTGTAGACTTCTAGGATCCAATGTGCACATAAGTTCAGAAGACAAATCCACTTTGTGAAAATAACCAAAGACTGAAAATTTTGTGAAGTAAACAACTACAAGACTCAACCAATTTCGGACTATGTGTAACCTTTTCTGAATTTCTGATAGGAATAGCAGCACAAGGTTACCTTATTTTTTCTCTCCCTAACATTTTAATGATGTACTCATTGTATGAATCAATGAAGAATGAAAGATCAGCCTTCACAATCTGTGAGGTGTATTCACTATCTACTTCAATTGGCTTTGTGAATCCAGATAAACATATTTTCTTTCAAACATTAGTTTCAGTATATTTTTTTGTTTCGATTAAACTGTATACTGTACTTATTGTTGTGTTAAGGAGACATATTTGGGTCATTACCTCTTGTTTCCAATGTGATATTGTGAATAAATAAATAAATAAGCCGGGGTTTTGGTTCATTCAATATAACAGTTGTTTGTCTCTACAAGCTGGGTTCGTATAACACATCACCACACCTAAACGAAGTCACAAATCGACTTTAAATTTTCTCAAAAAGATTTTGTCTTTCTACTTTTAATGAAATCTGTGATTTTAGCAATTTTTTTAGTCTTTCTATTTAATACTAGCAGCAGACGTGCTCCGCGATGGTCCATTGAAAACTTGACGTAATGAAATCTTGAAGAATTATGAAGATGGCCTATAGCCATCCTCGATTATTGAAGAATCTATAATATAGATGCGAAATTTCAACTTAATCAGTTGAGTAGTTGAGACGTGATGATGCGTCAAACATAATTTTCCCATCCCGTACGTGTTTAAGCCAGTTCTTGCCTTCATTAAAGAAATATCGGGGACCGAGCTTCGCTCTGGAGTACAAAAGCATAAAAATTGTATTGTGAAAGAAGAAATTATAATAATATTCATACAGAAATGTTCCATCTAATAACAGTAAATTGAGATTAATTCCCAGAGGAATGCGGAAATTTCCTTCACAAAAGCTCAGTTGCACAAAAGCCGGTTAAATTTTAATCCTGATTAACTTCATCGAACCAAATCAGAAAAAACCATTTCAAAAAGATGGACCCACTGGAATTAATCAGGATTGAAAATAACCCAACTTTTTTGCAACCGGAACTAAGTATCTGATTGAATGATCACAAAATTTCAACAGCTGAGGCATAATTTTGACACCGTCCCACACACATGAACTCGCTCACTCACTTCCATCACCAACAGACGACGAAATAATATTATCATCATATGTTTTTCCAAGGATGAATAATAATTATCCTTTTAATATCCTTTCAGCGAGTTTTCCTAGGGATGAGACCTAGTGCAATCGAATCTACTATGTTCTGAATTTCGTGAGAATCGTTAGAGCTGTTTTCGAGATCCGGTGAAATACAAACATATAAACATCTAAACATATAAACATCTAAACATCTAAGCATCTGAACATCTAAGCATCTAAACATCTAAGCATCTAAACATCTAAACATATAAACAGAAATTGCTCGTTTAATAGTGTAGGATAGAGTACGTAACTATTCCATGAACAGAAACAATTTTGCATAAGTTGCAGCCTGTAAGCGAAAATGAGAGAAACTCAATTCTCATTGGAAAACCCTTGGCATATAGCAGAGGTTTTTGCAGAATCGTCACAATCTATAACGAGGAAACACACAGCTGCCCCATTCCGCGCCTGTTTACACACTCTCTGCTTCGCAAATAGAACGAGCGATATTGATTGCCAGCATATTGCTTGGTGGCGGAAATCTTTTAGGCAAACAAAAAGTAATTAATGTTGGACAACGAGTGTTGATTCTGGAACTCAGTGCATCCAGCAATTAGAACAGCACACTCTCATTCGATTCTGGTCCATAGTTTTGTGTTATTGATACGATATTTACCATCACCATAGAGAAAAGATGGAGTAATCAGTTGTCTACGCCATAACTATTGTCATCACAGAGCTTCTAATGAATAGCGCGGGATCACTGTGACAACAGTATATTTATCGTGAGGTCCACGTATTAATGGCAGTGTTTGATTATCAATGGTATTGCTATCCTTGTCTATAATTCAACAGAGCGGATAACGCTATCTCTTTCCTGCTTTGCTCTGTTGTCGGATCGTCTTTTAACAATGTAGAATTGATAATAAATTAAGAGAATATTTCATCTTAATTATGAGATTATTGAAAAATATAATTTCTTGCTTAATAGAATATAATTGATTATTCTAAACGGGAATGAAAAGTTAATATGACATCAAAAAACCTGTATTAGCTACCATCTATAGAAGGCATTCAAGATTCAAGATTTCTTTATTGCAGAAAACATTTATACAAATGCATAGCATCGTCATAGATTTAACATAGTAAATAAAAGTATTTACATTCAAAGAAATGATAATAGAAACACAAGCATACAAACATCAAACAGAATACCCTCAAATTAGAAACACCTCTTTTCTATATGGACATATTTCTATAAACATCTTTTTTATGGCTCTTTTAAAATTACCTACTTCTAGCTCTTTCAAATGTGCAGGGATTGACAAGACAGAGGATCGCCAACGTTGTTCTCCTATCGTCCTCCACTGCCATTATAACTTGGACCTCACTAGAGAATGTACATTCTATACTCACTGAGTGACAATGCTCACTCAACAAATGTCCGCTCGAACGAGATCTGTTTTGTTTATCCATTTCTCACGTTTCCTGATTTAAATTGGATGATTGTGTTCATAGTCAAAACAGTTTGCTGACGAATCGTTTTGCAAGCTTCAGCTCCACAAACTAGTTTCGGATTGGATAAGACTAGTTGATCAACAAACGTGTTTTTGAACGAGCGTTAGCGAGTTCTGAATTTTGACTCACTGAAGGCCAAAGTCGTTGTCAGTCTCTTTGTATGTTCTACAATAAATTGAGAAAGAATTGATCAATCAGCTTCAAAATTTGAACACGTATTCCTGAAACCTTTTCACATGTCAAGTTTGTTGGACAACAAAATGACTTACTCCTTCGTCCTTTTTCAGTATAATAACAAATAACATTGAAAGTGCATTAGAAAAAAATGTGTTGTGATTTATCATTTAGTAAGCTGCAGAAATCATTGCATGCAATTACAACAGTTTTTCCATTTATTCATTCATAACATCAGCTGAGGCTTTTCGGAAGCTATCACACAGACACACATGCCCTGCAAAATATTTCAGCTAGCTAATGATACAAAATACTTTACAACTTTTACAACAAGCTGATATTATGGGTTGAGATATCAATGTGCGGTTTTCGCCATCATTTTCTCTTGGAACCCTGTATCGAAATCATTCATCATAAGACCATCTTCTCATTCGAATAGAATGAATTTGAATTCATATGGGGGACAAAAATGTTGAAACGTCCGAGTTATTTGTTCATTTCAAATAGGATCCTCAATGTTATTTATTATATTTAATAAGTCAACTTGTGGAATATTATGTCAATATTCTTTTGGAATAATTATTCAGCTGTTTCCATAATTCTCAGGAACTCTGTTTAATTGAATGTTGTGGGTTTCGAACATTACAATACAACAGTTCCTGAGACAGTTCTCCAACCCAGGGGGTCACTAGTTACAATAGAATCACAGCGTAGGCGTTGGAAGGTTTTTGTCGTTTTGTTTCAATAATGTGTTATTCCAATCATAAAATGTTCACAAGGATATTGACACGTTATTCTCTCTTTTGTTCCAATGTCGGTAGCAATCATTCCTACACAATGAAATCTGACAAAAACAATTGTTATACAACCTACGATTATTATTCACAAGCTGGAAACAAAAACGTTGTTCATGAAACAATTTAATTATCATTTTTCCCTTCAGTTTTCCTGTTATCTGTAAATTACCAATTTTTATTGTGTAGTGCTGTGGGCGTGATAGTGTCAGAAGCAGGACAATGTTAATGATAATGAGTAATACAGAGTTGAGGAAAATAATTATGGAAACAGTTTTATATTTTTTCTCTTGGTTTCCCGGGACGTCAGGAAACTCTGAGCTTACTAGTGGTTCTGTGAACAGTAGACCTCACGCAGTTTCAAACTACAGCTCTCTCCAATACTGTCCATCAGAGTAAAATCTAATCATGCTAATCATCTGTTGTGAACAACTTTCATCAAATGCGCGACGAGTTGAAAGCAGAGAAAGGCCGGGAGAAATAGTATATTTCGCACCTAGGGCCGAAAATGAGATATTTCCGGCTCGAAATCGGTTTTTAAGTCCGAGGCCGTAGGCCGAGGACTAGAAAAGATTGATTGAAATTTAAATTACGGTAACTAATATAAAAAATAGGTAATAAAAGTCGAAATTCATCGACAAAAAAAAAGTCATTGACCGAGATTCGAACCTAGATCATGTTTGTTCACTGAGCATTGAGTTCTGACTGATGTATTACGCCTTTACGCTCTCGGCCATTCCGTACTGTTAAATGTTGGGGCCTGACTGATAACCCTTACCATACACGTAATACTGTAATACTAGACTTCTAAAAAAGTTTACTTCACTCCTAAAAAGCGTACCGTACAACAGACTTTGGCTCATGACTTATATTATTAAAATTAATATTATTATCTGTCTCACAATAAAATTTTCACTCTGTATTAAGTCAGATAACGTAGGCTATGTAGGCTACTATAATAATAGAGTATAGCGCAAATTTGAAGCCGGTTTGCTGGCATTTTCACAACAAAATATTGCTCTGAAAATAGTTAAATCATAGAGAAGACATTCGAAGATTCAATCTTGAGTGGGCCTAATGTTTTTTCTATATGGTTTAATATTGAAGAAAAATTATCTAAAAGTTTTAATAATGAATTACGGAAAAATTACTAGGTATTTTTCAGTCAAGGCTGAGTTTCACCAGTAGGCTTACCTTAAACTTCAGATCTGTGCTGTATTTGCTTATTATTATTGTTGATTGTATTGCATTAAGAAGTGGAATTCGATAATAAAAAAGAAACAATTATTACTCTACCTCACTTTTAAATATTGATACAATTATTGTACTTTGAATTCAAATTCGATTCCTCACTTTTAAATACTTGCGATAAGTAGTTAAGTACCTTTCTGACAATGGACAATGTAGCCAACATTATATTGTTGAGGCTATGGAGATATATCATCGTATTCTATTGTTTGATATCAAAAACACAATAATAAATATTAAATTATGAAACAGTAATTTATAAAATATATTATTATAGACATAATACCGCGATTCACGATACATAATTATATAGATTATTACAGTCATTATGAGATTATCTCTCTATGATTTTTGTGAGATCGGACACGATCAGCTGTTATTCAAGGTCATTTTACAGCCCTAGGGCCGTAAAGTTTTACCGGCCTGGTCGGAAAACAATCACTTTCGGCCTCCATATGACGCACGTAAACCAGCTCATTACATCCAAGTGTGGCGAAAATACTATTACTTTGAGTTAACAATCGCATGTGTTACCGCATGCAATTAATTGACCGAGCGAAGTGAGGTCCAAGATTAAATTCGACGGTTTGGCATTTCTCTTATTTATGTTCATATTTTTGTTTATACTTATGTTTATATTTATGTTCATATTCATGTTCCGCATTTACAGCGAAACGCAGCAATAGATTTCCATGAAATTTGATAGGTATGTTCCTTTTTGGATTTCGCGTCGACGTGTTAATAAGATTTTCTTTGAAATTTTGAATTTTAAGGATAATACAAAAGGGAAAAGAGTCTCCTTCGAACGCCAACATTACCGTGGAAATCAGACTATAGAATTATTCATCATAAATGAGCTGTCGAGTGGATTATTGATTGCATGCAATGATGTATGCAATTGATAAATCTCAATGTAACTTGGTGAAAAATCAGCTGTTGTGTGGACTATTCATTGCATGCAATTATAACTGAGAGTGAACATAGTATTTCCTCTCGACATTTCTCTGCTTTCAACTCGGGCTGCCCTGTTGCCAGTATGTCTTGAAGGAGATTAGCTTCTGATGTTAGCAATTTCATGCACCAACCCCAACAGCCATTAGTCGTTTTCACACCGATGTTTCGCCGACATGACATACAGACATGATCTACTCTGATGAACAGCTGTATAGTTAGAGAAGGATGTGGTTTATAACCAGTGAGGATAGAATATAAACATTCATATCGTTCTACATTCTATACTCTCTGTTTATAACTGTGCTAGGTCTACTTTTCACAGAATTACAAGTGTAGCCGCGTTATATTGACTTCAATGTAATCATGAAATGTTTGCTGTATGACATACATGTTGTTTGTGTGAGCTGTCAACCGACAACACTCGGACTAGTTTGTCTATGTTGTTAACATAGCAACATCAACACAATTTGAATCTTCAGACTGTTTCTGAGCTCGAGCATAATTATTGTTTGTACGAATTAGACAACTGTGAATCGCAATTTCCAGCTATTCATTAATTCGAAATCGTTGTTTGTTCAATGCTCGATACATCGTATTATCGCTCGCTTGTTTGTGTACCACATTATACGATTTTCATTCAGAACGAACTATCCCACCAAATTTTGTGTTTGCTTGGTGTTCTTACCATTTTGAAACGTAATTAAACTTCAACTGATGAAGTTTGTTCATGGAATAGTGGAAGAGCATGTATGTTGTTCCAATTTATTCCGGTTTCGTTCAAACTACATTGACTCAATCAATCAACCAAACAATTTATTTCAACGTAGAATCACCAAAAAAGTATCAATTCGAGAGAATCAATTGATTGCACAATTGCTTTCTGCATTGATAATTTAACGAGGGAAGAGAATTCTTAATGATGACTGAAGCCAGTGGCGTAGTAATATGAGAAGGATGACGTTTCTGGGTTACAATCCTCCCCTCTAATGAGCCCAAAAAAGAGGCCCGAAAATCCAACATTCAAAATGGACTATATAATAATGACCTCAAATCAACTCGATCACTATATCCCTTACTATGAAACGAGCAATTACTGTTTATATGTTTAGATCTTCAGATCTTTAGATGTTTATATATCTGTATATGACCGGAACACTAGAACGGCTCTAACGATTCTCACGAAATTTTGAACAGAATAGGTTCATGAAATGAAGATTCGATTGCACTAGGTTTCAACCCTAGGATAACTCGCTGAAAAACATTGAAAGGATGAATACGCCCTTGTAAAAACAGCTGGAAATTCATAACAGCAAGGAAAGTTGTGTGAGTGCGCCACACCAGATTTTTATTCTTCAAGATTCCACTCGGTCAGGTTTTTAGTTTATCAAGTTTTAAAATAAACCCTTTCGGAGAACAGGCTACTATTGAATAATTTTGTATCATGTTTTGTTATTGAAGCTTTGGTTTCCTTCCATTAGTGAATTCGTTATTTATTCATTCCTCTCTAATTGAAATACAGGGAGCCATGATAAATCTGAAGCTTAGGATAGCAGGGGTGCAAACATGGGGGAGAGAAAAATAATACTTTTCTCATTCAGATCTATAAATAGTCTTGTAAACTTGCAAGGGTTTTAAAGTAGTAAGCTGTTAGCTTTGTATTTTCAACTGTAAATGCCTTCATCATAATCCACTCCCACAAGTCTCGAAATAAGATGAACTTGCAGAAACAAAGATTTCCATCACGTGGAAATATTGAGAAACTGAATCATCATGGTTGACCAATCAGCTTACAAGTGCTTTCAGGACGATTGAGGAGGGAGAAAAGTAATATAGTAAGTGCAGTCTCAAACATGAATCTAAAATAATCTCGGAAATCTTGGAAAAAAGATTAATATTTTCCCTGTAATTCTTTCGTAACATTTTCGTCTCAAACCAAGATAATTTATGGAATTTTTTTACAGTTCTGTTTTTCTTTCTAGC